>NW_019743160.1:973435-1045796 GCF_002891405.2 Cryptotermes secundus | reverse complement strand
AACACTTTTTTAGGAAAGAAGTATTCTAAAACCATTTTTTTTTTCAATTTCTTAATTTTGCATTGTGCAATATTTCTCATCGATTTTATGTTACAAAATTACATTATTTTCAGCATCCCATTCTGTAAACATACGTACCAATGGTTGCATATCACACCCCTCTATCAATCTGTTTCCTTTAAACTGTAGTGCTTTAGAAGACGACTGGATTTACATAAGATTTTCAAAAATTTCTCCCTGCCCGTCAACACAACACGTAGCACACGTATGAACCGCGCTCGTAGCATTTCGCAGTTCCACACGTTTGTTCCTTATTGTCATCGCCGCGTCCAGAATACGTTCAAGCAACGCTTCACGTGTTTGTACCTTTACCTGGTACACAATGTCCTTCATCCAGCCCCAAATGCAATAAAATGAACGGCCCGATTAGCTGATCATACAGAACACCACACCAAACATTGACACTGAATCGGTGTTGAAAATTCGATTCTATCGTGGCACCGGGATTATTGTCTGCCCAAACATGTAAGTTGTGACTCTTGTTGACCCCGTCCCGTGTAAACTGTGCCTCATCGCAGAACATTATCAAGCGGTACAACTGCCGATTTCCATTTAACCAGTTGCAGAACTGCAGACGAAGAGCACGGTCTCCTGGTTGTAGGTGTCGTACTTGCTGTAAATGATAAGGATGCAGCCCGTTCTCATGAAGAGTCCTCCACGCCACGGACTGAGAAACACCGAACCGCCGAGCTAAAAGTCTTGTATTGGCACGCGGACTGCGCACAATTCATGCTAAGGATTTCGTTCGTATTGTATACGAACGCTGGGGAGAGAACCAGTTTATCTTAATGTGTTGAATGTACTGCTAATGGATTTAGGATTCGGAATCCTGCAATTAGGATAACGCCGGTCATATTCGGCAGCACCGGCTCTCGGATTTCCATCACATACAGCCAAAACAAACACCATATCGGCGTAATCCTCAGTGGAAAATGTGTACAGCATCTTAACTTCACAGTCACCAACACAACGTCCTATTTACCACTGGAACACTCTGCCTACCTACGTACAACATTCCAGCCGGTCTGCGTTATCTGCTGAAACAGCTGACTGGAACGCACGGTCACCCAGTGGGGGTGGGGGGGGGGGGGGCATAGAGCTGTATTCACAATGATGCGTTTCGAAAATCCATTGTTACTCCGTAACTACTGAAAATCGACCACAAGTTTATAAGGAAATTTTGCAGAAAATAACCCCAGGAATATGTACCATAAGCCGGGGTAAAACTTCGTGAAACACCCTGTATAGTATATATATTAATACTGGCTGAGATTTAATTCTTGTAGTATATTAAGCCTTTAAAGTCCAGTGGTTACTGTGTCTCCAAGGTTGCTTTCTTCTTCTTCTTCTCTTCCTGTTGCTCCCACATGGATCATAAGGGCATTTGTAAAACTCTTCGTTTCACTTCAATTTCTTAATCTAAGATAGTCGTTAGAACTCCTTGAACGGGGGATCGGCCCGTCGCAAGGCCGCTACCTAACACACACACACAGAATAAACACAAACAGACATCCATGCCTTGAGTGGTATTCGAACCCAAGAACCCAGTGTTCGATCGGGAGAAGACATTCCATGCCTTAGACCGTGCGGCCACTGTGATCGGCTACAAGGTGTTCTAATATATTAAAAGTGTACGTTCTGCCCGCAGAATGTATTTATATGCTTGATATGATTCTTGAAAAAAAAACAGCAAAAGTTTTTGTCCTAAAGCAGCATTAACCCCCTGTTCTTCATGGCGGAGGCGTTATGTGTTTCCCGTGAGGTACGAACTTAATATATTATTTAGAAGAAATTTAGTCTGTAAAATAACAGGTAGAGACTACAATCCAAGCTCTGCGTGCATCTGTAGAAGGCACTCTGTTGGTGAAAGTATGACCTTGCAACATTCATAAATTAATAGATACATTAAAGTTGCCAAAAGGCTCGTGGACTTGATGATATTCCAAACGAATGCCTTAGGCATCTTCCAAGAAGACCACTGGTACATCTGACACATGTATTTAATCACTGCCCTCGGCTGTCCCATTTTCCAAAGCCTTGGAAGGAAGCAAATGTCATAACGTTACCGAAACCCGGCAAGGACCCAAAATGTCCTCAAAATTTGCGCCCGATTAACCTCTTGTCTACAACAGGCAAGCTATTAGAAAAATTTATTTTGAAAATAGTCCAAAGGCACACTGAAGAAAAAGGCCTGATTAATGCAAGCCAGTTTGGTTTCCGTGCCCGTCATAGCACGACACTTCAATGTATGACGCTTACGGACCACGTAACCTTAAATTTAAAAAATAACATGTCTACAGCTGCTGTATTCTTGGATATTGAAAAGGCCTTTGATACAACATGCCACATTGGCTTGCTATATAAATTATCTACATTACAATTTTCGATAAGTCTAATCAAGCTTATTAGCTCTTTCCTTTCTCAGAGAAAATTCAGAGTTTCAGTCGAAGGTGAAATGTCTACACCAAGGGATATACAAGCAAGAGTGCCACAAGGTTCTGTTCTCTGTCCCACACTGTACAGTCTATATATAAACGATACGCCCCAAGCCCCTGGTGTCTATATAGGTTTCTTTGTTGACGACACCTGTATATATGTGACAGACCGCAAAGAACGTTATGTTCTCAGAAAGCTGCAGCGAGGTCTCAGTGCTATTGAGACGTGGTGTGAGCGCTGGAACATAATAATCAATGAAGATAAAACTCAGGTAATCTACTTTTCTCATAGATTTAGGCCCCCTCAGACTCATCTTACATTGATTGGGCAGAATATCCCCTTTGTCAATCATGTAAAATACCTGGCTGCAATCTTCGATAAGAGAATTACGTGGAGACTTTACACAGAAACGATTGAAGCCAAGGCCTTCAGAACATTTATTAGAATCTCTTCCCTATTCAAAAGTGAGCGCTTAAACTCAAATATTAAACTAACCCTCTATAAGGCACTCATCAGATCAGTAATGACTTACGCTTGTCCCGCCTGGGAATTAGCGCAGACACCTACCTCCTAAAATCGCAGCGCATGCAAAACAAGGCTTTGCGCACCACTGGAAATTTTCCAAGGTGCACACCAGTCCGCGACTTGCACACAGCTTTCAACTTTCCGTATGTATACGATTACTATATAACAAAATGGTGCAGACGAAAAGCAGAAGTCATATAAAATCATGAGAACGAACATGTTCTCGGTACAGAACAAGGCGAAGCCAGACGGAAAATATAGGAGGCTTAAATTTGGCGGTGTTCAAGCTTACGACCGTTCAAATGAATAAGTTTTCGTTGTAGCTTAAGATATGTAAGTTAGGCATGCTCTGCTCTGTAAAGCCTGTACTGACAGAGGACTTGTGCGTAGTGCAAAAGGAAGAATGTTCGATAACATGTTATATGTGCGAAATATACACTTAACGAAAGGTCAAGTATATTCATAAGAGATAAACCCATCTTCTCGTCAGAGAGGATATTACATAAGGACTATTACCGCAAGAGTTCAGTTGGAAAAAAAGAAAAAATCTCTGGTCGTGGGCCTGACGCCAACACGAACTGATTGGCGGTAAAACCGCCAGTCGTAAAGTTACTCTCTCTCAGTCTGTAAAGGGTTAATCTGGACCGCTCGTTAATTGTCACCATATATGTTCGCTGCTACGCAGTATAGGGACAGATGAAGAGTTACATCGTTTAGAACATAACGCCGCGTAAGCCGCTAAAAGTCAAATGATGTTTCACAGAAACATTTTCAAGGTCGAAGAATAAGCCAAGAAGACAGCATGAAGCAGGTGGCAAGTTCTAAGGTTTATTACATTTAAAGCGCTTTAGTGGCATCTACAAAGATTATGCAAGTATGCAAATGAAACATTTATACTGATTTAAAGGTACTGCAAAATCAAAAGCATTTCGGTTAGTCTCCGACAAATAAGAAATAAAACATTGGAAACAAAAATATTTCATAGATAAACATGTAAATAACAAAAATATTTTAAAATGTATCTACAATCTAAAACAGATAATAAAATTTATGCTTAATTAACTCCAGCAGAAATAAACTAGGCTATGGCACACATCCCCCTCCCCAAAATCTTTATTAACTCACTGGAAGAGACTAAAATTGCGTTCCTGTAGTCTGCAGTATATATTGTCATTAAGCACATGGACATGCGGCACCTAATGTCGTCGCGGTTTTAAAATTGGCCCCCCCCCCCCGCTGTTGAATAAAACCGCTGTCACAACACAGCGAACAGCGCAGCTGATTATAGAAATTGAATATGGAATTAAAAGCAGGGGGTGTAGCTTACCCATAATGGGAAATTTCACTGCAGATTATTTTAAAATCGATTTAAAATTTAAACCAGTTTTCATCTTCGATTAAGGGAGGTAAAATATCAGATAGCCTGAAGAATAGAAGAGGAAATTACGTACACTCCTTCTCAAACAAAGCTGTATCCTAGGCAAGCAACACGTGTATGTTTGATACGAAATTCGCCAACTTACAACAAACAGCTAGTGGGTCTAGCTTTCACGGTATCTGCAAGAAAGAACGCTTCCGTCTACTAATTAACGTACAACCATCTCAAACCACTATCAACACCAGCTTAAATTCACACAAATGAAATTAATTTCCTTCTATATCTATTTCACTTTGCCAGAAACTTCAGAATCCACGAGGCAATGAACATGTACTCGTATAAACTACAACTGGGACTGGCTTGTAGTATGATGTGAATTCGTTTTCCAACGTGGTGTAGAGTATATGCGGGAATAACTGATCTTGGACTGACTCTAATATGACGTGGGCTAAAATCATACTAACTTTCGTAATTTTATTTCCCTTTATTGAACAAATTACGTTATTCATTTTCTGTGGGGCCAATCACAGTGGCCGCGTAGTCTAAGGCACGAAATGTCTTCGGCCACTGAAACACATGGAATGTGGGATCGAATTCCACTCGAGGCATGGATGCCTGTTGGCGTTTCTTCTATGTCTGTGTTGTTCTGAATAGATAACGGCCTTGCGGCAGGGCTGATCCCCCGTCCAAGCAGTAAGATCCACAGTGGCGCCATAGCTCAAGCGGTTAGTCGCTAGCTTCCCACCGCGGAGGCCCGGGTTCGATACAGGGTCTGGTCAAGTGGGATTTGTGGTGGACAAAGTGGCGCTGAGGGCAGGTTTTCTCCGAGTACTTCGGTTTCCCCTGCCTATCTTCATTCCACCAATTGCTCCACAATCACCCTCACCTATCATCTTGGGCTGCTACAATAGGCCAGAAGTGGCGGCAGCACAAGGGACTTAGCACCACCCCACTAGCAATAAAAAAAGATCCATAGTTCAGATTAACTGTGACCAGAAACAAGCCAGAGGGCGTAATGAGAAAAATAAGAAGAGATCTGTCGTAACCTATTTCATGGCGCTTTCGGTATCAGGCCCTATAGTTTCACGTGACCTAGTACGCTTAAAAAATGTACGATGAAAACAGACTGAAACTTCACGCAAAGTATGGGTTAGCCTAAATGTAACCAACAAGTACCAAAATTAAATTCGCCCCACAAATTTAGGTTACGACCCAAATTTCAGACTTTGTGGAAATTCATCATTAATTTCGAAAATGAAATATACGAACAAACGGACAGAAGGGAGATCAATCACATACATTTATTTCATACTCTTCATGTAAATAAGGTAAACAAATTGATCATCACATAAACTGCTGCAGAATTAACAACATAACACCCACCATTTGTAAGAATAGCTGCGTGCGCCTAACAGCGTTCTGAGAAGGACGGTGAATGGACAAGCCCCAATACTCCCACCGGGGAAACAATCACTGATGTCAGTCCAGCATTACTTGTTTCAATCAACCAAACAGCCGTTATCCATAACATTGAATACAGCTGCATGGGAAGTGACGTTTGATGATAAATTACGAGATGATCTACAATGAACATATCGACTAAACAAAGTATTCTTATCGAAACGGCATTTCCGGTATATAGTAGAACAATTATTCACAAAGTGTGGTATGATCCTACTTGTACGGTGCATTGACACAAGAATACAAAGACACACAATACAATATATAGAATCGATGCATGTCTGGGAAAAAATCGCATCGGCACTGGGATGTATATGTCTTTGTAACGTCTAGTAGCATAATGATAAATCTTGTAATTTATTCAAAATGTGGGGTGCTATTTTTGTTGGGCCTTGGCCGCTTTTTTCAGTTTCTTGATCCTATACACAGACGGTAGGACTCCTTAGACGGGGGACCAGCCTGTCGCAAGGCCGCTACCTACACACAGAACAACACAAACACAGAATAAACGAACATAATATACACATCCATGCCTCGAGAGGGATTCGAATCCATGATCTCAGAGTACGAGCGAGCAAAGACAGTTCATGCCTTACATCGCGTGGATACTGCGAACGTCAGGTGCTTTTAATCATACGAAAAATGTATAGATGCAGACTATTTAATCACGTCATTTGTGCTAGGCTCCTCAAAACGAAGTCACCAATGCGCCCCTACAGAATATTCCTAATGGGCATCTCCTTGACCTCAATAATGATATTTTGTATCCCGAAGAACAAAGCAATTCCTCTACAAGTATAGGATGTCCGGTTAAAAGGTATCCAAAATAAAATAATTATATCTCAGAAAGCTTTTATTATACACATTTATGGATTACACCACTACAAAGGGAAACTATCAAAGTTTTCTCTGAGTATTTAACGTTCTCAATAAATTTCAATGTGGGCTCCCTTGGTGGCACGACAAATATCCAGACGATATTCGACTTCGTTCCACGTTGCTTGAAGCATGTTTGGTGTTATCGTAGCCACAGCGTCCCTTATGCGGGCTTTCAGGTGTTGATGGTCGTTGAGCTTAACCCGGTAGACAATGTTCTTCACATTTCCCCCACAAAAAAAAAACTCCACTGCCGTTAAATCTGGCGACCTAGGAAGAAAAGCGATTGGTTCACCCCTGCTGATCCATCTCCTAGCCACCTCTCTGTTCATGTGATTCCTAACACGGTATAGGAAATGTGGAGGCGCTTGCGCGTAAGCCGGCCATGAAAAGAAAAAAAAAAAAACTTACAGACTTTACCTTTCCGAGATATACATTTTTTATTTTGGACACCTCTCATCCGGACACCCGGTTTTGACTGTTACTCAGTGCGACCAATTTCATAGTCTCCTTATTACAGTTCACGAGTTATGTAACCGAAACGCAAATCCGTATCTACTAGTGCCATGACATAATTTATTTTCATGTGTGACGAAAGTAAATTTGAACATTTTGTTTTAACCTCGAGTTTCAGAATCGTGCGTGAAATCAGCGCTAAATACATTAGCGCGTTCTTTGCACCACTTCTCAGATAGAAAGCCGTTTGAAACAGATACAAAGAAGATCAGAGACATGACAATTCTGTGGTTAACCGTCGCTATGAAGTAGTTATTCGGGAGATCCCGAGCTCAAATATTAGTCTCAGACCCGCTATCGTGACTGAGATATCCTCCTGAATTTGATTTGATTCATCCTGGTCCGTCACACTAGCAATATATAAAAGGTTAATCAGCTCCGTCCAGTGTGACTGATAAAATGTTTTTTTTTCCTTCTCTTCTTCTTAATCTTTCATCCTTGACGTGTTTCGGTCGTAGCGCCCATCTTCAGAAGGACATATCAATACATGCGGAAACTACTATTACAATGTGACTGGTCTATATCAATACATGCATACAATATTATCACAATGCCATGATTTTTCCCCGCTTCTCAAGGAAAGAGTCGGGATAATGCCACAAATTCGGCCAAGACAGCTCACTTCCGCATTATTTCCAGTAATTTGCTAATAATCCTGATGGTAGAGAGTCTAAGTTACTGACAATGTCGATAAATATACCAGAAGTTTATCGCTTCAGGGAAACGACTGAACAGTATAAGCTTAATACGAATTTTAAAACGAACCGTCTCATAAATTACAATAAACACATTACATGATTACGAACTTATAAGTTTAATATGAATTTCACGATGGGTCGTCTCATAACGTACAATAAACACGTGACACCCGATATATCACGAACCATTAATTAAAGTTGCAAGCCATCTGTGTTAGCGATAAATTAAACTATGCTTGGAGTTTAGACGCCTGTAAAGCTTTCCAAGGTCTGTGAAGGTTTTTGTAGCGAAGTGGATAACACAAATGGAAATGAAGTGATATATTCTTCTGTACGATTCCAATATACTGGCCGAGAAACCGAGAAACGCAAGGGGAAAGAGGAACTGGGGACCCGCCATGCAACACATACATGTATTTGGAACTATGCAGAGTGTGACTGAAAACACTCCGCTCACAGATGGGTGGTAAACTGACGTATAAATGAATGCAAACTGCGGATAGAGAGTGTCGCGTGGTCAGTGCAACGAATCCCCACGGCCGTTAATTTGGTTTTCTAGACCCGGAGTCGCTACTTTTCCATTCAAGTAGCTCCTCAGTCACCCTCACGAGGTTGAGTGGACCCCGTTCCAGACCCACTACTTCTCAGAAAACCTGGTAGCGCCGGGAATCGAAACCGGGACCTCTGGATATGTAGCCAGGAACTCTGACCACTAGACCACAGAGGCGGCAATAAATAAATGTATGGAGACAATTAATTGCAGACACAGATAGTCAATTTATTTACGTATTGTAACAAACAGCTTAAAAATGTCTGTAGATACAGTGTTAAGCATCACACTTGCTGTGAGGTTTAGGATCTTCAATGGCGTCTAGTAACAGAACGCTTACTTGATATCGGACGAATTGTTCAGTAGACATATCAATAATGAATTCTGTAAATTCAGAACTTGAAAACTCACAACGTACATTTTTATTTTCAGTGACAAATGTATCACGTAATATAAGTTGTCTTTTTTTTTTCGAAAATTCATTCTAAGACAAGAAGGTCTGGGAAGAACTAATCTCCTACTTTCCTTTGATATGATATGGGTCCTATAGGAAACGACGCCTCCAACAATTTTTTCGCTGCCACGGGAACGTCTTTGCCGACTTGTTACCTAGCAACGATAAGGGGATACGCAGACCCAGAGACACACGCGTTCAACAATTCTATTGTTGCGTATACACTGTACGCTGCAGCAGGAACGTGTTAGCGAGCCGCTGCCTAGCAATGAAAAGAGGGATACACATAGAGACACACAGACTGATGAGAGAGCTTTATGAAGTACGCCACTGAGATGGACTCAAGTGCCACAATATATATTCCAAGTTTCACAAAGATTAGTTCAGGCACTGCAAATGAATGGGGCACCTGCTCTATGCAAAACATTAATTCGCTTATCGGAATATAATAAATTATCTTAATAGTGATCACTCGAAAAGTTAATAACATACACACCTATACGAGTATAAGGAGGCGGGATAACGTAGTCGGTTTAGTGACTGGCTATGGGTTGCACGACGAGAGGTCGGGGCTCGAGTCCGGGTAGGGTCAAGAATTTTATCTTCTCCACGTCGTCCGGACCGGCCCTGGGGCCCACCCAACCTTCTCTCCAATTGGTACCGGGGGCTTTCCCCGGGGGTAAAGCGGCCGAGGCGTGGAGCTGACCATTCACATGCAGCTAATGCCGAGGTCAAGAAAATGTCTATCTATACATCAACTCCCCCATACGCCTTCATGGCATAGCGGTTACTTAGTTAAGAACAGGGACAACTTTACCTCTTACCTCAACTATGATATATACGAGTATGTGTGTGTGTGAGGGGGGGGTTATGTATATGTGTGACAAAATGTGAGAAAGAAAGGAAATTTTATACGGCTTAAAGTAAGATATGCTTTATGCAATAAAATTCTTTATACATAGACAGTGCAGCTGAATAAAGCGTCTTTGTCCGTAACCTTGACGCGACAACGTATCTCCGAAATACCTGAGGCAAAACAAAAAAAAAACATTTTCAGGAGAGGTTCTTGGTGTGGCAGCGGCTTACTAATGACTCAAAAAGAGGTCCGTATTCTGCAGATACTGGAGAGAAAAATGAGAGTACGATAAGACAGTACTTCAGCTGTTTATAGACCTGAAGAAAAACCAAGATTCAGGCGGGATACAACTGCGGCATAAAACCCACTGAATCCGGCGTCACACTATCGGCAATTAAAATGCATTTAAACGCAAATTTATCGCGTAGCAGAAGTCTACATGGTGAAATACAAATCTTACGCATTTCCTATTCAGAACTGTCAGAAACAAGATGTTTCAGAGCTATTACTCTCAAACTTTACTTTTGAATAAGCCATTAGGAAGGTCTAAGAAAATTGAGAGCGACTGGAATCGAACGACACACACGAACTTGTGGTATGTGCTGAAGTGTTTATTTATTAATAAAATACAGTAACATAAAAAGAAGAGACGTCCAATTAGGAAACTGGACTCGATGTAAAGGCAAATGGAACTACATACTCGTATATGTTCATGTATAGTAACCCAAATGAATGATTAAATCACAATATACGTATATTAATAAATCCCTTGAAAATGTAAATTTAACATATTTCGGAAAGGTATTAAGAAAGCGAACTGTGTTCATGAAGAAATTACGAAGTATTCGGGGAATGTTTCATACAAACCGAACTCTGGCAATATGGTTTGTTAGCCTACTTTCATTATTTTCAAAAATAAAAGTAGGCTTATGAGGTCACTGATCATGATCTCTGTGTCTGTGAATCCCCCCTTTACTTCTGAATGTCATAACCAATCTTTACGAAACTTGGTACGTGTAGAATGACGACTGAGCCAATCTCAAAGGCGTATTTCACAAATTCCTCCTATCAGCCTGTGTAGCTCTCTTACTGTTGCAAAGCAGCGGCTCAGATAAGTGTATCCCTCTATTCGGTGCTACGCAAAGGCTCGGTAAACATGTTCCCGCTGCAAAGAATACAAGAAACAAGGTACTATTGTTGGACGCGTCTTCTACGCAGTCTGTGTCTTAGGAGAGTCTGTAGGTCTGTGTATCCCCGTATCGCTGCTAGGTACAAACTCAGGAAAGACGTTCCCGCGGCAAAGAACACCTATTGGAGATGTCGTTTTCTATACAGGCCGTGTCATATCGAAGGAAACCAGGCGATTAGCGCTTCTCAGAACTCCTTGTTTTTGCTAATGTTGTTTCCATTTGGTTTAGGACAGTCATCGTAAATAGACTTTACTACAGTTCAGCTGGAGCTAAGAGCCTTGCGTTATATTTACTATAAACCGGTTAGTATTATTGCGCGATCATGCAGATTTGCTCCTGCATTAACACTTTGCGAATAAGTGGCTACTCACATCACCTTTAACCTAGTTAGTGGCTACTCGTATACAGTTCAAGCCCTCAAACTGTAAAACACAAACGCATCATGAGTAACCTCGTTCAGTGGCACAACCACAGTGTCATTTTACGTTCTTTCCCCGCTCATCCGCCTAGATACAGAGGCTGGGTCGTTAAGAAGTTACAAATTTGGAAATTTGGGAGATGAAAAATGGCTGTGAGTCGTGCGGATGCCACGTTTGGGTATTAGGGGTGTTGAACTCCCGGGCTGATCAGGTGTATCGAAGAACATCACCGAACAACTTTATGTCCCCGTTTGGGGACATGTTCAGGGTTTCCAATATCGGGAGCCCCACACAACGAACACAGGTACTTTCACTGGATCGATTCTAACCTGTATTATAGGGCGGCGCCATACCTCAAGCGGTTAGTCGCTGGCTTCCCACCGCGGCGGCCCGGGTTCGATCCCGGGTCTGGTCAAGTGGGATTTGTGGTGGACAAAGTGGCGCTGGGGCAGGTTTTCTCCGAGTACTTCGGTTTTCCCTGCCAATCTTCATTCCACCAGCTGTTCCACAATCATCCTCACCTATCATCTGGGGCTGGTACAATAGGCCAGAAGTGGCCGCAGTACAAGGGACTTAGTCCCACCCCACTAGCAATAAAATAAATACATATTGTCAAGACACAAATAAAAGCGTGTTATTCAATCGTTACTCGCAATCATAAGGACCAGAATTAAGAAGCACAGTTATGCATTCACATTTCCTCAGAAGCGTTCAGTTTAATATTGTACAGCGAATGAAAATGCTGCAACGTGTTACGATCTACACCAATAAGGTACAGGTAAAGGTACAGTTGGCAAATCACAGAGACCGCGCGGTCTAAGACATGAACTGTCTTTGCTCGCTCCAACGCTGGGATCATTGGTTCGAATCCCACTCAAGGCATGGATGTCTGTGTGCGTTTATTCTGTGTTTGTGCTGTTATGTGTGTAGGTAGCAGCCTTGCGAAGGATTAATCCTCCGTCCAAGGAGTTCTACCAACTGCGTATAAACAAAAAAAAACTCCGTGATTTTAGTCCGCAAGCGAACTATACCGACTGAGCGACAGCCGCTTGTCGGCGAAATTAGTGTCAAATTTAGCGGATAGAGGGTGTCGCGTGGTCAGCGCAACGTATACCCCACGGCAATTACCTCGGTTTTCTAGATCGGAGCCGCTATTTCCTTGAATCAGCTCCTAAACTATCATCACGAGGCTGGGTGGACCCCGTTCCAGACCCACTACTTCTCAGAAAAAAATCTAGTAGCGCCGGGAATCGAACCTGGACCTCTGGATCTGTAGCCAGGACCGCTGACCACTAGACCACAGTGGCGGCACCTACTGACTGCGTATAGAATTAAGAAACTGAAAAGGCAGCCAAAGTCCAACAAAGGGCTGTAGAGCCATAGATATATATAGAGAGAAAGGTAAATTTTGCCCCTGTGCTTAATTCATTGAGCATTATGTCATGCAGGCATGTGACGGAGTGGACGTACAGCGTCTCTTCTCTGTGAAGTTTCTTGTAGTCCAGCATGCACTGCCTTACACGTCCCAGGTGAATCAACAAGTAGCTGTCAGGTATAGAGTCTGCACGTTGCATGGGGTAAGTAAAGGGCACGTACTGACCCACCTACTTGGGCCAAGAATAGTCCATAACACACGTTACAATCATGGTACAGTGGTCAGTTTGCACGCGCCGTAATGTCGTGTCAGGGACACGTTTCTAATGCGCCACTTGTACCTACTTCCTGTTAAACAATTTACGGTGAATATGCTTTCCGCGCACGCCATGCCACTCAAGGCAAACAAATGAACAGACACATGCACGAACAATTTACACACTAAAGATAACATGGTATCGAAGAAAAACGAAACCACATGTTCATGAGCAAATAGTTTTCTAGCTATAAGGATACCCTGAAACACGATTTCCATGAATTCCGAATTCCTGACTGGGCATGGTTAATTTAACGATGCTTTATCAATCTCACAGGTCATACAGCGTTGAGAAGTGGAACTTATGGATGATGAATTTCCGTGAAGGTGAACCTATCCTGACGTATATTTCCTAACAGCAAGAGAGAAATTGAAAATACTCACATGCTATTCGTGAAAGTACTTCGGAATTAGACTTCAAAGGCAAACGTAATCTTGTCTTCAACGAATTAGCTTCTAGCAGAGTTCCACCATCCTTACTTCTACTGGAGCTTTGACCCTTGTGTCAAACCAATAGCAATAATAGTATTCTCCGTTTTACTGAACTTAATGTGTCNATTTGAGGCTTTCACGGCGGTGACAATGAAGAAAGCGGTCTTCTAGGATTTGGCACCGTGTATATATGTGGTGTTAACCGACGTTTCGGAGGAACGTATCGCCTCCATCTTCAGGGTAGAAGGAAAAATATAAGAAATCCGCAAGCGAAGAGACCGTGAGAACCGGTAAAAGAAATCTGCTTTCCTTCTACCCTGAAGATGGAGGCGATACGTTCCTCCGAAACGTCGGTTAACACCACATATATACACGGTGCCAAATCCTAGAAGACCGCTTTCTTCATTGTCACCGCCGTGAAAGCCTCAAATCTTACATGTCAATAACATGTTTCACAACATTGTATGTTCAACAGCAACAAACATTACTATGAAACTCAACATGAAACTTGAGATATCTGTGCTACAACAATTATTATTTTACAAAACACTGTGAACAGTGAAATGAAAATTTCTATGGTAACATCACCACCACTGTAATCGTCACTCTAAGATTCCGGTTCCTGTCCCGGTGTTTTTCACTTCAATCAGTTTTTCTTCCCCAATTCCACCAAATCTTCCTTATTTTTTTGTAGCTCCTGCTTCAGACACTATCAGTGCCTGCATTAAACAGCGCTGAATGGTAGGATAGTAGAGCATTGGTCAGGCTTCGGAAGGAAGAAACAGAGGATACTGATAATAATACAAATAACAGCGCCAATAGGTAGTAGTAGTAGTAGTAGTAGTAGTAGTAGTAGTAGTAGTAGTAGCAGCAGCAGCAGAACTTCAGTAAGATGACCTCTGTCAACGAGAGCAATGAGCCTAAACGACGAAAGATTCAAACCGGGTTTTACAGTAAAGATCTTCTTCTTCTCCTTCTTCTCACCATCATATAACGTGTCTCTACTTTATGCAGTATGAAACTTTTCTTATGACGAAACCTTTTTGGTGGAACCTGAAAAAGCTTTTAGTTTAAGGTAAAACAGCGACCACACTGCACCGATAAGGGCGAAACTGAAACTGATTCAATTTTTTGGAGTACAGCTATCTTTAAATACGTTAAGAGGTGATCAGATATAAAGCACCAAGTAACACTGACGCATCTCCATCACATCTATATGTACTGTGTGCAAGGAACTCAAAAGCAATTACTTACAGACTTACTTACTTACAATTCTTGACATTAGACTAAATTCAGTTCGAACATGAATTTGTATCCATGCGCAGAAGTGAGTTCTTTGTGAGGGTGGACTCCGGTGGGAAAGTGGGGCGTTCTAATCGCCAAGACGGGCTGATCCATAATGCGTGTAAGTTTGTTTCACGGCTGCTCTGTTTAGAAAACTCACCGTACATTCATCGTGTAATTCCAAGTAGGCGAGCATACTCAACGCCGGATCTAGGTTCAAACACCTTCAGGGACGACAATTAAAATCAAATCTGAATTGTGTGTATTAGCATAAGTTCAGAGAAGGATGTAGCATATTTACAGTAACATCACAAATGAGTGATGGAGACACAGGGTGAGGGTGCGAGACGTGCATTTAATATCCTAGTGTTATAATTGACGGTCAGGGTAGCCAAGCGGTCTAAGGCATATACTGTCTTCACTCGGCCGGAACAATGGATGGTGGGTTGGAATCCCATACAAGGCATGGATGTTTGGTATGAGTACGTGCTTATTCTGTGTTTGTGTTGTCCCGTGTTTAAGTAGAGGCCTTGCGACGAGCTGATCACTTATCCAAGGTGTCCTACCGTCTGTAAAAATGATCAAGATGAAAAAACAACCTAGACACTGTAAGGTATAGAGGAACAGAGTAAGTTAAGTGTTATAAGTACACAGTAAGTACTGAAATTTGAAACCGATTACATCCACTGATCAAACCGAACGGAGTTTGTTTCAACGGATCATTCTATGTCCAAATCAGATCGGTACTGCTAATATAAACAGAAACCCAATTTCGGATACTGCAGACATTCACGAAGTTGCACGAAGACAAGTAGATAAAGGGCAGGAGATCACACGTTTGAGATCTCAAGATTTCAAGGCGCGAAGGGTACATCACACACCCACAAATCCTATGCTTTTTATGGCTCTCAGTAAGCGATGTAGGTAAAATTCTGCAAAGGCTTACAGACTACGTCGTCAACGTGTGAAACAGAACGTTTGTAGCTTGTTTAGCATTTTTTTTGACAAACCCACCATACTTCGTGCGGTTCTTTTCTTTCGACTTAATAAAATAGACAAAAAATAATCAGGCTATTTAAGAACTGGAATAGCTGTCCCTGTACCAGGCAGTGAAGGCCCATAGGGTTGTGAGACGTAGAGGGTCCCACATTTTCTAGACAATCGGCTCACAGATGGTGATGAGGTTGTCAGCCTTATGCGCCGACCGCCCTTTACCCCCAGGAATATTCCTGGTATTCATTTCTGTTATAGGCTGAGTCGACCCCAAGGTCATAGTGCGGCTGGAAGGTTTAGGTCAATAATAACCCAAGTGGAAAATACAACAGCCCTCAACCAGTAAAGGCGCTTGTTTCCAAAACCCACCATAATGCGTCAGATAATTTTTAGTAAAATACTAGCTCGCATTTGATGGAAATAACTGATGGCTGGCATGCTTACAGAAGCTGAAACTTGTGGGTTAGTTGCTTCATAAACCCAAATATACAACTGTTCGCCATTCGTGAGTCTCTGCAAACAAAGATGATGATCTGATTCCCCTGACTACAGACACAAATACTTCGCTGGCTCCGGGAAGTGTAATTAATCATTCCAGGGAACCCCGCGACATCTACGCAAGTGCTTATAATAACTTGCTTGAAATGTTTCCCATTTATCAGTTTATTCTACGTATCTCTGGTTGCATAAATGGCCGTGAATGCTTCAGCGCAGCGGGCATTTATTTAAGAAATGTCTTTTTGAATATATTAAAGTGATATATAGATGCCAGAGCGAAACAGTCTTAACGGCGCTTATTTTTCTTCTTGAGATTTTGGCAATTGCAAAGATAAGGCCCACTACAACAGGCGCTCACCCCACTTCCTTCGCTAGAAATTCCTTTTTTTGGGGTCACTTCATAGATTTCTTGTAACTATAATATTTTAATCTAATATTTCCACTCTTTTCAGTTGGAGTCCTACGAAATACCGGATTTTCACGATTTTCAGATAAGTCTTTTCATTTTGTAACATTTCCTAAACCGGAGAACGTCTTACGTTTGATGGCGTCTAACAAACTAAAAGTGTGGAAAAATTATATCGTAACGCTAAAGCCCAAGGCCGATGTTTGTGTCCACTGATCATGGGAGAGCAAACACAAAGACAACAATAATTGAGGTTCCGAAGCTATTTCTAGAGTTTCCGTTATTTAAAACGCCGTTAGGTGGCACAATGTATAAGGCACCTGATGAGGACTTGGATGCTCAAAATACCAAGTGGTTTTTATGTTAACCGTGGCATGTAGAGACCCATTGCTAGGTAACGACCGCGAAGCAAACAACGAAACGACGGTCGCTGCTAGGCCGCAGAATCTTAACAAGCAATAGCTGAATTCCAACTGTGAGGAACGGGGTTCTCTGAAAGGTCAGAGCCAAATGGTTATTAGTGGGACAGTTTGAGCAACGAGTTCAGTTGTGAGACGGCAGCCAGCCGGTAATGGCGTGAGCGCGGAAGATGAAGAATCTCCCCTGTTAGAAGCCGTTACCAGGAAACGACTACTGAAGATATAGAACATTTTAAGTGTGCTGCAGTTACACTGATCTTTAGAGTGTAGAAACCAGTGAGGCTGTGTAGTTACGAGCTGTGTGTATAAATGGGCAATAAATCGAGTCACCAATCCAAACCCCGTCTATGGTCACTCATACACGTAACATAACTAATACTCTGCGATGAAGATAGATCGGCCAGCTTTCACTGTTAGACTTATGTTCGTCGCTCGGTCTTAAAAATGAAGAGTGCGTCTTACAACCGATGACGCCTGTTTAATGAAAATCTATTACTAATGTTACAATCGAGGAAATATGCTGGTTCTTCTAACCATGTAAGATCTATATAACTTATATCTACTATTTCTTTTAATTTGCAGTGCATTTAGTTTTTCCCTTATTTCTTTGTCACATTCCCAACACACTTCCACGGAGCCAGTCAAAGACGTTTCCTAAAATTCCTTTCTGTTTGACAAACGCTGCTCTCTCTGTGATTTAGTCTGCCTCCTAATTTATCTTTTTTTTTGTGTTATTGGGGTGGGACTAAGTCCCTTGTACTGCGGCCACTTCTGGCCTATTGTAGCAGCCCCAGATGATAGGTGAGGGTGATTGTGGAGCAATTGGTGGAATGAAGATTGGCAGGGGAAACCGAAGTACTCGGAGAAAACCTGCCCCAGCGCCACTTTGTCCACCACAAATCAAACTTGACAAGACCCGGGATCGAACCCGGGTCGCGGCGGGGGGAAACCAGCGACTAACCGCTTGAGCTATGGCGCGGCCGACTCCTGACTTACTACGATTTCAAATGCTGTAAGGTACGGCAGTATTAAGTCGTTTTACTTCTTTCTGTGCTCCTGTTCTTTATAAAATTCCATATGACATCAGTGTTCCAGTTCGGGTAATGGTTGCTACGTTTAAGAGGAGCAGGATGCGGGAGGGGGAAACCACATTCAGATGTCCTGACTTAAGTCAATAACTCATGCGGGGGTTAGAGGAACTAGTAAAACTAACTTTGGCTGTAACAATACATTAAGAATTTTCTTAATACTTCCTCATTAGCCTACTTTCCTTATTTTGAAAAAATGAAAGCAGTCTTATGCGATCTCCATACTATCTGTGTATGTGAATCCCCTCTGTTAACTTTTGAATGCCTTAACCAATCTTTATCAAACTTTATACGTATACTATGACGCCTGAGCCTACCTCAATGACGTGCTTCATAAATCTTTCCCATCAGTCTGTGTGCATCCTCCTCCTGTCGATAAGCAACGGCTCGGAAATAATCCCCTTATCACAAATAAGCAACGGCTCAATAAAAACGTTACTGGGGCAACGAATGCACACGGAGTAATAAAGCGCACACTTCAATAAAACTAAATTTCGTGACGAAGAGCAGCTAATCTGAAAGTTTAAAATTGTGGCACTTTTAAACAACGCGTGTACAGCGTGGAGTGCTTTGGGCCACATATTTGTTTCTACGTGACCAGGTCAGCTTTGTGGCACCACAGAATTTCCTTTCCATGCATACACAGTACGCCTATTGTCATACTGAGATGGTGTAGCACTGAAGGTAGCCTATTAGGGGTTATCACCTTAAATATTTAAAGAATCTCTAAAATTATGAGACAATAAAGTGTGAAGAGTTGTGGTCGATATCACTGAACGAACAAGGGCTCTGGTGAGGAAGGTAAGGTGAAACTAAACTTTATGGATTGCATCCTGTTGTGTAATCAATAGTTATGTGAACTGGTCCGTCAATACAACAAAAGGAAAAATATTTTCAACGTGGAGACAAAATAGATATTGTGGTCTCTCACTCGTTTATTGTAAGCTGGTGTATACTACATGTTTCCACCTTCACTTAGGTCATCATCAAGAAAATTCCATGAAACAAACAAAATTACTTGAATTTAGTTGTCCTAATATGGATTCATATTATTCAATTTTTGTAGCTCTGATTATGTTTATGGAATATGCCTGATAGTGACATAAGTAAAGGTCGAAACATGTAACATACACCTGCTTACAACTAACAGGTAAGAGACACAACATGTATTTTGTCTCCACCATGAAGAACTCCTTTATACGAATGTGCTGAAGACCTAATTCGCGTAAGTAAGGTAACACTAACCTAGATCCATGGAAAAGAGACCATCTTGAGAAGCTAACGGCGACTCAGATTATCAAGAAATTCTCCACCTTTCATTGCTCCGGAAGTCTCATTACGTATTCATATGTGCTCGACCGTCTAGGGCATGTGTAACATGCCGATTCTTTACGGTGAGGAGTTGTCAGTCCCCAGACAATCTAGAGCAGGACCCCCAGTCGGCTGTCCGCGACTGCTTATTCAATATATTCACAGCTGGGCTTCATTCCTGGAGGCCGACCCTTCCAACAATCATCAGTAGACGCGCCATACCGCAATGAAAAAAAAAAAAGTGGGTTATATATTAAGAAAAGCTTCACCGTATTAAAAGCCGAAATAAGTCCAGGAAACTGTAGCTCCTGCATACTGGCTATCCATGCTGAGCCCCCCAAAATAAAACCGTTCAGTAGCATTACAACTCTCACTAATTAAAATACACCAAGATAGTACTTATTTCAATTTAATCGTCTTCTGAACTCACTCGCCTTTATCTATGTTTCTACTGCTCTGTACGACATTTCGTCTTGTCTACTAATTCTTCTTTACCTATTATATTTATTATAAACATTTTAATCTTTTAGTAACGAATGTGCGTATATATTAAAATCACAGTAGCTAATTAATAACGTATGTATCTTCTTAAAAGACCGCCGGAGTGGACTAGTGGTCAGAGTTCATGGCTACAGATCCAGAGGTCCCGGGTTCGATTCCCGGCTCTACCAAATTTTCTGAGAAGTAGTGGGTCTCGAACAGAGTCCACTCAGCCTCATGAGGATAATTGAGGACCTATTTCAAGGAAATAGCGGCTCCGGTCTAGAAAACCGAGATTAACGGCCGTGGGGATCCGTTGCGCTAAGCACACGACACCCTCTATCGGCTAAAGTCTGCACTAACTTCGCCGACAAGCGGCGGTCGCTCGGTCGGTATGGTTCGCTTGAGGACTACAGGCCACTGGGTATCTTCTTGAAAACATTATTATCCCGTCTCCAACTTTTTACACACTGTAACTAGGTACCTCAACAAATATGAAGAAAAGAGTCTATTCCATTATAGACTTCTGCTCGTAATCTAGAGGTCAGCTACTCGACATCCGAGAAGGCTACGAAGTTTTTCCTGCGTGTGCACAAGAACTGGGAGAGACACTCTGAAGATTGTGCGCAATATGTTCCCTGGAACTGGAAGCAAAGACAGTACAAAGCTGCTGCTCTACGGGCGCACTTCTAAGCCAAAAGGTGCTTGGGGGGGGGGGGGGGTTAGCCCTATACACAAAAATAAGTTTTTATTAATTCCTTCATTACATAATTACCGCATTTCCAACTCGCTACGTAGCGTTGACTGAGTTGGCAAGACCATTATAGTTGGATACACAGTAAGCATTTAAGAGGTGGACGTATCCTGCGTCACAATACCCCCTGGCCAATTTGCGCAGACCAATGACTCCAAGCCATTTGAGACTCGAACCCCCTTATGTTCCTCTAAAATCTCCATAATTCTTCCTAGTCAAGTGGTTATTACACAAAAATGTATTCATGTTCATATTTAAACGATACCACTGCCCGGTTTTACTTGAATTGAATTATATTTGAACTGAAAAGTTCAGAAAAGGAGATAAGTACACTAAAGAAACATAAAGATATGAAACGGTCCTAATAAAATTTAACAATTGTAGATTGCAGAATAAGTCAAAAGTGAAAACACACGGGAATAAGAGTACTAATAATAATAAACAAAAAAAAAAGTAGTAACACATAATAAACTGTACGTATTTTTGTAACGGACAGTGTGAGGGTTGCCGCTGCTTGTCATGTGTGGCGCAAGGCCCCGTGCTTGACGGGTTTCGGAATATTATTAGAAATACCTGGAGGGCCTCCTTGACGGGGGGAATCGACCCTTTCACTGCTAACAGTAGCCCCAAATTCCTGTGCCCCTCAGACTGGAATTCCCATATGACGCTTTAATTGTCCGCCACCCTTGCTATAAGACAGAACAAAGGAACTGTGGAAAGCACGCAAAACATCAGTCAGGCTAACCCGCAATCGAGTCGAGCACCTGCCCAGTACAACTACACAACGTTATTACGGTTAGGTGTCGAGTTGGGAGGTTAACCTTTCTCTGTGCCTTAGTATTGTGACGTACAGACCCATTACTACGCAACGACTTGGTAAACACATTACCGCGGAAGCGTGCGCGCGCAATCGGACGTCCATTGGTAGGAAACGGATGAATAAACAAACCTTCTCAAGAACAGAGGCTATGTTTTCTGAATGGTCCGTGCAGAGGGGTACAAATAAGGTAGTTTGAATTTTGTCAAGAACTGGGTTCGGTTCTGGAGATGGCAGTCGAAGGTGATTGAGAAGAAATAGCAAGAAAGGAAGAAGTATGCTGTTGAAAGAAGACTTAATGTGTGATTTGAAGTTACAGGGAGACTTATAAATCGGTTCCCAGGATACAACTACTGAAGACTGAGAACCCTAGGGCGTGTGTAACGGTGAACTGTAAAGTGAGTTGATCAGCGATAGCGCTGTATTACCTGCAGTCCCGAGTACTGTGTATATGGTGTCAATAAACCCAATCATCCAATCCAGAACCCGTCTATAAGTCACGCAAGAACCTCTACACGTGACAGTACGTTTAGTATCAGTTTCTCAGTCGCAGAAATGTTTAGGAGAACAGCCCAGAACGGACGGATGACTGTGAATACATCAGGCAGGATATGCAAGGAAGTATTCGTTGCTAATTTTGTTCTACAACAGTAGTGCCTGTAGCAACTGCGGAAAACCTCAATAATTGCGCCACAACACCTAGCTTCCGGAGCGAGAATCAATACCAGGAACTTCAGAATACGAACAAGCGGGACTTCCCATTCAATCCCGACTTGAGGCGTTCTTCCTTTCCTCCCATTTCCTTTCTTTCCTGAGGGCACCAAGCTATGTCTAATAACAGGAACTAGATCAAGCAATGCGCTGTCAATGTTAATTATATTATTATATTATCATACCATGAAATAACAAAAAACAAAACAATAATGATCTGCTGTTTAACAAATTTATTTTAAGGGCCGTAAGTTCTATATGAATTTGCCTTTATAACTCGTGTATGAATGTGAGTGAAATGTTATACCACTCAAGAAACACATACTTTCTGTCGAGAAAAAATAAATCCATAAGTTTTAGAACGCTTGGTAAGAAGACAATAGGTGACTGTGTGATTAAGGTTTTACCTAGTTTTACTTCGCCCTCCAAAAAAAAAATGGCCCATAATGAGTCATTCATAATTTTCTTTTTTCGTTGGCACTACAGCCGCACTGGGCCTAGGCCTATCTCCATGAACTTCTCCGTTCACTTCGGTTTTTCTAGATCTTACACATTCGGTAGGAGTCCTTGGGCGGGTGATCAGCTCGTCACAAGGCCTCTACTTGTACACAAACACAGAAAACGAACATACACAAACTAAACATCCATGCCCTGAGTGGGATTCGAACCCACAATCCCGGTTTCCAAGCAAGCGAAGACAGTACATGCCTTAGACCGCTCGGCTACATTTACAGGCATTCATAATTATTATCATGTATTATTTAAGCAAATCCTTGTGTTAACACACGTCGCTTGAAATATTCCAGGTACAGTTAATGATGCCTGATTGGGTTCATCGTAAATACGTAGCTTTCCTTGCAAATGTCGCGCTATCAAATTGATTAGCAACGTGTACTTATTATGACACCCATGAAAAGGTGAACAGCCAGCAAATATTAACTCAGATATCATCTATTTCGTATTATGGAAGCGTAAACATTTTCCATTGGAACTGTAAATGGGTTAGTTACGAGCCAGTGATTCTGCAACGATAATACTCTGGTATCAAATCCGCACTCTTCAGTTCTCTTCACAAAAGTATAATGCACGTGTTCCATTCGATTATTTCTGAAATATATATCCTATTTTGGTGAAATATAATATAGGATTATGTCATTAGAGGTTACAGACATGCTTCATTTTTTAGAACCACCCTTTCGCGGCACAAAAATTATAAACGTTCAGAATTTTTAGGCATAAGAAACATTTAAGGCAAAATATTGAATTTTGTTTGTTTTAGATTTCTACTATGATGTTATTTTTCTTATAATCGGAAACAAAATAAATGCCAACATTAAATTTCTTGTAAATAAGAAAGAACTCCCGCGTATCAGAATTAAGTACCAGCTTAGCGAATTATAAAAAAAAAGTAAACCTTGAACTGGTAATGCATATTAAAAGGGAAGGTTGGAGAAGGTTGAGACATGTGATCGGAATGGATCGAAAAGGATGGCTGAGAACATTCTGAAAGTAAACAGGAGGTACAAGAAAGTGAGGAGGCCGAAATGAGATGGTTACAATATACAGAAAACGATTTACTCAAAATGAAAGTGAAGAGGTGGGGGCTAAATGCAAATAACAGAGAAGAGGCGATACCTCATAAACGAGGCCAAGGATCTTAGAGGATTGTAAGACAATGAGTGAGTATTACATTCCTTTTATATGTTGTTACGAAAAAAAAAACACAACCCACTGAGGAAATACAGTTTTACGTTTACGCTCACTTTCAAGAAATTGAAAATACGTAATTTATTGCCACAGACGAATATAAAAATCACAGTGAGTTCCGACTATCAATATTAGTCCGCCATGTGCATCTTTCATTATTGAAATCTTAAGAATGTCAGACACACTTCTTTTTCAGAACAGACTCACACTGGGACAGCCTCGCAGCTTCCATCTAATTGGCACTACAAACGAAGAAGTGCGGGAAACGGGATCATTGGCCAGTTTTCTCTCCACAGTACATTTACACGTTCAAGAATGACTCAGTTTCAAACTCCGAATTTCCTTCGGAATCACATCAAGTCTTTCTCTATCAAATAGATGCTTTCCAAAAGCTTTTCGTACCAAAATTCCACGCATATTTCCTGTCTGCAGACTGGTATATATGGGATATACTTACAACGAAGATTAATTCTTATATGTAGGTGCACATGGCTTGCCTCTAAAGCCGGGAAAATAGTCGAAATGTACGTGGGAAGATGAAGCCATTATAACTACGTAAGTTCCACAACCCCGCCCAAGTTTCTGAAATGCTAAGTCAGCGTCAGAGAGAGCGCGATATAGTTGGCGAGTGTCTCCAAGCCCCTGGCTGGCTCGCAGATCCCGTACACCATCTTGCGTCTGCAGTTTCACAGTGCTAAGGCCGTAACTTACATAGAGAACGGACATCAGGACAGAATCTCCCATGTTCCTCATTCAGTAACAGAGAACCCCAAAAAATGCATCACGACGCGGCGTTTACCGCACGTGATATTACTCACTTTTCCTTTTTCAAACTTGGTACTAGTGTCCAACTATTTCATGGGATGGCGTAGTCTGTATAGCGACTGGCTACGGACTGGATGATCGAGGGGCGGAGTTCAAGTCGGGGCAGGGTTAAGAATATTCTCTTCTCCACGTCGCCCAGATCGGCCCCAGGGTCCACCCAACGTCCTATCCAATGGATACCGGGAACTCTTCTCCGGGGGTAAAGCGGCCGGTGCGTGAAGCTGACCAGTCACCTCCAGCTAGTGCCAAGGTCAAGAAAATGTGCATCTATACCTCCACTCCCCCATGCGCCTTAATGGCGTAGTGCTTAATTAGTTAGTTATAACAAGAATAAAACGGAACTATTAAGAGACATTCGTGACAGCATAGATATTACAGGATGTGATATGTAAGACTTACGTCAAGTCTTCATATAACATTATTGAAACCCGTTCCTAAAGAAGAATTCGAGAAATTTCACTACGGTATATTCAAACACAAGGAAGCTATTCACTATGGACTGTTCTTATTGAATATCACATTTCTTATCGCTACATAATCCTCAATGATCATTCCTGCAATTATGGAGTACAAGATTTCGAAACGCACTTGTGGGATAAGCAGTGGACAATTTTGAACAACAGTTTCGCTCAATTCTGCAACTATTCTCTACCATACACATTATACATAAACTAAATTATCTAGAACTGTGATCTGCAAGAAAAACAACCTTAAAGTAGCCAGACATGTGGCTGCAATTTCCGAACCTGTAAGAATACAAATTCAGAATTTAAATAATGCTATACAATATAAATGGACCTATGATGTTGTGACATGACGCCTGAAAGCCGGAACAGTAGAGCCAGAATAGACGTTACATTTCTAGGCAACAACTCGGTGAACAGGTTCCCGCGGAAATGAACACGTATGCAACACTAGAAGAGCTACCGTTTCTATGCAACGGCGAGGTAAACACACTTCTATCACAACAGAGGAATTGTTAGAAGACGGTGTTTTCTTTTCGGGCTGCCCCGAGGTTATATAACGAGAATAACTGAGAGAGTGGAGGCGGGGTCGAATACCTCCACCGTGACCCTGCGAGTCGTGGGAGGCGACGAAAAGGGAAGTCTCAAATCTGAGACAGTAAAATGTGGTCGCGAGTCCCAAGGGACTCGGACCCAAGAGAGACTGCACTGGAAAGAGCCAGCAGCATATATAAAAGACAGACCCGTCCTCTCGTCAGACATGGCGCCCCACACAAGGAAGACCGTAACTGTCAAACGGTAATAATTAATATCTGGTCATGAGCCCCAGATGGGGCTCGACACCAAGAACCACTGACTGACTGACCGTCAGTCGCAATATGACTTTGACTTTGACTTGAGTCTCTGAAGTCGGCATTGAAGAGAAGACTTGACGTGTATTGTAGGAGAGTGATATTTAGAATGTATAATTAAGTGAGACTGTTATACTTCCTGTGTTATAATCCATTACCAGGATATGACTAGTGAAGACTAAGAACCTAGTGTGTGTGTGTGTGTGTGTGTGTGTGTGTAACGGTGAGCTGTGAAGTGTGTAGATCAGCGGTAGCGCTGTAATTGCCTGTAATTCTTGTGGTGTGCATAAGATGTCAATAAATCCAAACATCCAATCCAAACCCTGTCTATAGTCACAACACCCGAAATACGTGACGATATGTTATTAATTTTTATGCCTTAGTCAGTATTGGAATGATCTGGACGACCGAGGTTCAATTCCTGGCGGTGTCGACATTTTTCCCTTTGATAGCACGTGCAGAGTTTGAGACACACCCAGTAACCCATCAATTGGGTACCGGGAACTTTCCCCTGAGGTAAAGCGACCGAGGCAAAAATGTGACCACTCACAACCTAGAGGCAGGATTAAGAACCTGCGTGGATCTATAGGCCCTGTACTACAGCACGTCTTCACGGCGAGGTGCTTACGTTAGGCACACGGATACCGTAATCGTAATTACCTCTAAAATTCAGAACCTCAAAGAAAGGGGAGCTTTAAGCACGACTGACTGAACTCAACTAAAAATATATATTATAATTACAGTCAGATAATTGGGATAATAGGTCTTATCCCTTAACAACGAGAAGTCTGTAAATTACTCATAAACTAACGCGATTGGTAATGCAATTATATACCGATTTTTTTTTGTTTCCGTTCACCACAAGAATAAATCAGTACCCTCTATGATAAACGGGCATTTAAAAACGAAAGAGAAATCCATATCCATAACCCATACAAAAACGTAATTTTAATCTCCATTTCTATGTAAATTTGGACACAATATGAGTCTGTTTTACTTGTTTTTAAGTGAACGATATGCATCTAAACCTTCAATGAAAGCTTGTTGAGATGAATTCATGTCACAGAATTGTTCAATGAAATTGTATATCTCTGCGAACATCCATAACTTTCATAACAAATACATGGTTACGAGCTATACTTTACGTTAGTTAATTAATATTCTAGGCATTTTAATCTCTAATAATAACTTTCATTTCGTAAAAGATTCGTTTGGATTTTGAAAGACCTGAATGTATATAATTACATTTAAGCTTATTTCAATATTCCGGATTTTGAGACATTTAGGTCAGAAGGAAATAAATTCTCACAAAAGACAGAAACGTCAAATTGGATAGCGCAACAGGAAGTGACAGTGACGTCACATATCCCCACTCATCCCGTTACTACGGGGTGAACACAACTCCTAGCTATGCTGTGACGTCACGCAACAGTGGAGTCCGTGCAGCAACCGTTGCCAGGCAATCGGTTGGTAAACAAGTCCAACAATATAGGCTGTTTTCTGTGTGGTCCGCGGGAAGACTATGTAATGGGGTAAATGTAAAATACCTGGCTGTAATCTTCAACAAGAGGATTACGTGGAGACTTCACATAGAAATGACTGAAGCTAAGGCCTTCAGAACATTTATTAGAATCAATTCCCTATTCAAAAGTGAGCGCTTAAACGCAAATATTAAACTAACCCTCTATAAGGCACTGATCAGATCAGTAATGACTTACGCTTGTCCCGCCTGGGAATTAGCGCAGACACCTACCTCCTAAAAGTGCAGCGCATGCAAAACAAGGCTTTGCGCACCATTGGAAATTTTCCAAGGTGCACACCAGTCCGCGACTTGCACACAGCTTTCAACTTTCCGTATGTATACGATTACTATATAATAAAACTGTGCAGACGAAAAGCAGAAGTCATATAAAATCATGAGAACGAACATGTTCTCGGTACAGAACAAGGTGAAGCCAGACGGAAAATATAAGAGGCTTAAATTTGGTGGTGTTCAAGCTTACGACCGTTCAAATGAATAAGTTTTCGTTGTAGCTTAAGATATGTAAGTTAGTCATGATCTGCTCCGTAAAGCCTGTACTGACAGAGGACTTGTGCGTAGTGCAAAAGGAAGAATTTTCGATAACATGTTATATGTGCGAAATATACACTTGACGAAAGGTCAAGTATATTCATAAGAGATAAACCCATCTTCTCGTCAGAGAGGATATTACATAATGACTATTACCGCAAGAGTTCCGTTGGAAAAAGAAAAAATCTCTGGTCGCGGTCTTGACGCCAAGACGAACTGATTGGCGGTTAAACCGCCAGTCGTAAAGTAACTTTGACTCTGACTCTGAGGAGTTAATTGAATTCTAGCAGTCGTCGAGTACAGTTGAGATATAGGAGCCTCCGAAGTGTGTTGAAATATAGCAGTCGTCTAGTACAGTTGAAACACAAGACAGTGATCATACAAATTTGAAAGCAGCGTTGAAATACAGTAGAATTGTGAGCGTGAAGAAGTTACAGGTAACAATAATTTGTTATTTGTCGCGTCACACAGCCAACACGCGACAATATCTTGCGTCAGCTTCTCCGTGTTTCACATGCTTAAATAATATTCTAAACAGACCACGACTAATTTTTTTACTGCTAGTGGGGTGGAACTAAGTCCCTTGTACTGCGGCCACTTCTGGCCTATTGTACCAACCCAAGATGATATGTGAGGGTGATTGTGGAGCAATTGGTGGAATGAAGATTGGCAGGGGAAACCGAAGTACTCGGAGAAAACCTGCCCCAGCGCCATTTTGTCCACCACAAATCCCACTTGACCGGGCCAACGACTAACCGCTTGAGTTGTGGGGCGGCCCTTTTTTTCACATTCTTTCCAGGTCTTCGTTCACAATAACCCTACTGTTCAACATCATACTGTGCTGCTTTCAATAAAGATCTTAAATAAGACAAAACTCAATACCAATTCTACTACTACTTCTACCACTATTACTACTATTATCAGGATTACCTTTACCACTACTACCATTGCTGCTGCTATTATTACTACTACTGCTACGATTATCTCTACTACTAAAGCTGCTACTATACTACTACTAGTACTTACAGCAACAACAATAATATCGAATTCTTTATTTGTTACGGAGCAGATTCAGAAGCGTAACAGTCAATTACAGAGCAGTACAAGTACGGAAAAACAAACGAAAGAAAATAAACAAAGGAAACAGTTAACAAATAAAAGTTCAACTACACATTGGAACAAAATGTCACTTAGATTAAAAAGTCATTTTCTAACAAGAACTCCTGGGAAGAACTAATCGCTTACTTTCTTTGATGAGACACGGACCGCACAAAAAACGACGCCTTCAACAATTCTTCGTTGCTGCGGGAACGTGTTTACCGGCCCACTGTCTAGCAACGACAAGGGAATACACAGGCAGACCCAGATCCCCTTTGATACGAAACGGACAGCACAGAAAACGACACGTGCAATTGCCCTTTGTTTCGTGTATCTGTTGCAGCGGGAACGTGTATACCGAGCAGCTGTCTAATAACGATAGTGTAGATACACAGGATAATGGGATGGATAAAGTATGCCACTGTGATTGTCTCAGGTACCATGTTAGACATACCAAGTTTCATATAGATTGGTTCAGGCATTCAAAAGCTGATACGGGGGAACACACAAACACACCGACAGGATGGAGATCGTATAAGCCTACTTTTACTTTTTTAAAAAGGCTAGTATGCTAAAAATATCAGCAGCATTGAAAACTGCATTAGCAGCACAAGCACGTCTAGCAGACGTGCCTGTAACGTCTAGCAACTATTGCAGAAAGCACAGAACAGGAAAATACGGACCGATATGACACAGACACGAACTGTCTGTTAAATGCAGTCTCAGTTAAAGAACTGAGATACATAACTGACGGCCATTACAAACATTTATATCAAATGAAAACATCTCAGTCGTGATGTCTGGCGTCTACAGTCTGAAGATTTAAGTTGTACGTATATAATATAAGCATAATGACAGACGATAAAATGTAAATATCTACTGTGACAAAGCCTGACAATTTTCTCCGTATACGAAGGACTTCACAGGAGCCAGTATGTTAAGAATTCTATAAAACAGAAGCATATTAAAGTTTGATTCTACCAAAGAGAGGTCTAGCATTAATAATAAGTATTACAAGTGGGGAAAAAAATTAAAATAAATGAAAACTTCGAAAGAAGTCCAACGATCTCAAGGCTTGCGAAATAATGAAATCAACGTGATGATCAAAGTAAAGTTTACAATCAATTAATATACTTAGGTCTTGATACAATCAACATTACAGGGGAATTAAAGTATATGGAAAAACCAACATAAGAAAATCAACAAAATAAGCCCAATTTTAACACTGTTAAGTTTCACATAATTAGCCAAACACCAACTGCATGCACAGATAACATTAAAACCCTTCCTATAATTTGTAAACTTTGAATTTAATTACACTGCGTAAATGGTAAATAAAAGCACTTAAAAGAGAAGGCCCATAATCGACATTTGCGGAAAGCCAGGGTGAACAGCAGAAGGTGACTGAAGCACGCCAGAGAAAAAAGAAACAACACGCATATTGTCACGTGTGCGGTGGTACGCGTGACGAAAATAACGGGTTCTAGTTCAGATGATTGGATTTATTAACTCATTCAGTTGCACTCTTAAGGAAAGGCAATGCACCACTATCGGTAATATATACAATTTCCAGCTCACCGTTGCACACACACTAGGATTCTCAGTTTCCACTACCCGGCTCCTAGCAACGGATCTCAGCACAGAAATCAGCACTTAAGATCACTATGAAGTCTCCTTGTCTTCAATCACTCTGCACCCCTCTGTTCTAATCCGTACTCAACTAATCTTCACAATTCACTAAGGACATACTCCATTCTCGTCCTTATACTCTCAAGAGCTCTTAGCTTATGAATTCACTTCTATTATATCACTTCCAACAAACTCCACGGAAAACAGTGTATTGCTGATGAGGTCACCGAGTTGCATAGGGGTCTGATACGCGGAAATATGTTTACAGCGGAACTGCCTAGAAACGGATTGCATAACGCCGTTCTGCTGTTGCGTGCGTGTATCTCGGAGTGTTTATAGAGCCGTTGCCTGGCAATGCGTTGAACAAATCTGTTACAATATGATAGCGTGTTCGAGCCAATTTACGCACTCAGAACACAATGCGTAATTATTAAGCGTTTTGAGAAGGAACGCATAAGGAACAAGGTCAAAAGCGGAGCTAAGACCAAAGTAAGTGGAATCAACTCAATATTGAGAACAAGAAAAAGGAGTAGCAAATTCACGGGAATGACTAATTTGGAGCTTGCAGACTAAGATTTGGTCTGAGGTACATTAACTCATTAATTATAATTAGAATATGGAAGAACTGCCTCAGCAGTGGAAGGATTCAATTACCGTGTCTATCTATTAGGAGGACGATAAAACTGAATGTTAGTAATTAACGAGGCTCGGCATTTTTGTCAACTTCGTACAAAATATTATCCAGTATCTTACTTTCAATGTTAACTCCATATGTAGACAGAATTATCGGAGATCATGAGTGTGGGTTTCGACGAAACATCGACTATCAGATTCCTTGCATTCGTCAGATACTGGAGATAGAAATGTGAGTACAATGAGACAGTACATCTTGCTATTCATAGCGTTAAAAAAAGCTTATGACTGAGTTAGGAGGGAGGTACTGTATGTACAATATTCCCATACAGTTTGGGATACCCATGAAAACCAGTTAGGCTGATTAAAATGTGTTTAAATGAAACCGATACCTAAGTCCGTATAGGTAAACATTGGTTTCATACGTTTCCTACGGAAGATGGTCTCGAAGAAGGAGATGCTTTATCGCCATTGCTTTTCGACTATGCCAGTGGGAAGGTAAAAGAAATCCTGGAATGTAAGATTTGAGGCTTTCACGGCGGAGACTATGAAGAAGGCAGTCTTCTGGGATTTGGCACCGTGTATATGTGGTGTTAATCGACGTTTCGGAGGAACGTATCGCCTCCATCTTCAGGGTACAAGGAAAATATAAGAAATCCGCAAGCGAAGAGACCGTGAGAACCGGTAAAAGCAGTCTGCATCCCGAACACTATGTTTCGTAGAAAAAAGAGGGTTCTACAATTCTGAAGCTCCGGATACGGACACGCGATTAATTTTCCCAGAGTCTAGTTCATTCCACACAGAACGGCGTACTCTCATATAATGTCACAGTGCGTCATCAAGCCGTGGGCTCCATGGCTTCTACAGTAGGGAACACCCCTCAGCCTTCTGCCTACATAGCAGTTCCAGACCCTCTTATTAAGAAGTGTAGAGTCACTTGAGAACACTTCCATCCACACAACATACACCACTTCTGCACGCTTTCGTTGCTTTACACTGCAGGGACATCGCAGATTTCTTGAATACTTCAGCATATAACAGTTCACAACAGCAGCATGCAAAACTTCTACAGAAATCCCCCCGTGAGCCGCAATCCGGTCCCAGAGACAACTTTAAGTATGAAGTCAGAAACAAAATAACAAAGTTCTTAACATTTATGGGCACTACGAGATAGTCTTACCCCACAGCGACCAGCAACGCAGATGCAGAATTCCATGAAAGAGGGCAGAACACAACTTAACGCCCAGTCTGTTTCGGAAACGACAGTCAGGACACAATACTTACTTACTTACTTACTTACTTACTTACTCATGGAGCTGAGCCCTTCTGGAGGAGCCGCCAATTCTGCAGCTACTCAAGAATTTCCCAGCATTTTATGGAACCCGAAGGTTCATTACCGTGTTCACAAGAGACCTTCACTGGTCCCTATTCTGAGCCAGATCAATCCAATCCATACAATCCCATCCTATCTCTCTAAGATCCATTTTAATATTGTCCACCCACCTCCGTCTTGGTCTTTCCAGTGGTCTCTTTCCTTCTGGCTTTCCCACCAATATCCTATACGCACTCTTAATCTCCCCCATTCGTGCTACATGCCCTGCCCACCTGATCCTCCTTGACTTGATCATTCTAATTATACCTGGAGAAAAGTACAAGTTATGAAGCTCCTCATTATGCAGTTTTCTCCAACCTCCTGTCACTTCATCTCTCTTCGGTCCACATATTCTCCTCAACACCCTGTTCTCAAACACCCTCAGTCTATGTTCCTCCTCTTATGTACGAAAAAACCTGTACCTATTTCATGATTTTCATTCCCCTGTCTATAGAAAAATGTATAGTCTCCTGGTGGTGCGATGACACCTCCATCCCATCTGACCTCCTGTACTCCCGCTAAATCTAACTTATATTTTAAGATTTCTTCTGCCACTGCTCTGAACGAACCTGCCCTATACAAACTTCGAACATTCCAACTGCCAAATCTCACATCCACTTTCTTTAGCTTAGGTTGTTTATCCAAGGAATAGTCAGGATACAATGCTAAAAGAACTATTTTTTTACTATTCGACTTTAGAAACAAGTGTTCGAAATCAGTGAAATACCATCAAGAAGACAATTAGCTCTTCACTGTACCTTTCATTTCAGCGTTATAAAAAACTATGCGCAATTGGTATTTTTTCAGTAATTCGTGTACTGTGCCACTGTTAAATATTGGTTTCTTGTATATGGTGGCCACCATACAAGAAGTCTGCATATGACAACTTTTAAGTTCTGGCTCGGGGCCGCGCCATAGCTGAAGCGGTTAGTCGCTGGCTTCCCACCGCGGCGGCCCGGGTTCCATCCCGGGTCTGGTCAAGTGGTATTGTGGTGGACAAAGTGGCGCTGGGGCAGGTTTTCTCCGAATACTTCGGTTTCCCCTGCCAATCTTCATTCCACCAATTGCTCCACAATCACCCTCCTATCATCTGGGGCTGGTACAATAGGCCAGAAGTGGCCGCAGCATAAGGGACTTAGACCCACCCCACTAGCAATAAAAAAAGTTCTGGCTCTCATAAATTTGTTAGAACGACTGCGTTTTGATGCAGAGCTTCCTGTAAAACATGCATTTAAGAACCCTGCACATTTCTGCACGTTTAGAAGTTCTAAATTCTCGCTCTCCGTGCGACTGAAGCCAATTCTTATAAAATTACTCAACAGTTAAGTTCGAAACATGACATTCATTTACACATCCCATAAAACAAATTTTTCCTGTGCGCAGTTTAAAATATTGGAGGATTGTAAACTAATAAAATTACTGATCACCAAGTCATATTAATTTTAGTGTACGTAATGGTTAGTTTCCGCACACAGTGGCCGTGAAGGCATGAACTGTCTTTGGCCGTTCGAACACTGGGATTGTCAGTTCGGATCCCACTCAAGGCATGGACATTTGTTTACGTTTATTCTGTTTGTGTTGTTCTGTGTAGGTAGCGGCCTTGCGAGACCTGCCGACTAAGATCACGAAACTGAAGCGAAACGAAGCGTTCCACGGATGCCTTATGCTCCGGGTTAGTTAGTTAATTTAGTATACGGAGAAGCCATTGGATGTCATCGATCAGAGTATCTGTTCTTACAACATGATCAATATTAACGAACTTACTCCTAAATCATAACATAATAGAGTATCAAATAATTATACATGGTAGATCTATACCAAAAGGTACACTGACATTGTGCCAATATACGTCTATGTGTGCATCCTTCGTTCGCTGTAGAACATACATCTGGCGTAGCAAGTTCAAATTCCAGTCAGGAGACATGGCAGTTTTCCTTAATTTTATAAATTTAATCCATAAGATCTGAATGTGTTCTTTAGCGAACATAACATTTTCTGTCAGGGGTACCTGGATATTTGCCTGTAATGGCGCTTTAGAAGCGTTGAACCCAATTAAGAAGCTTATCGAGTCTTTAAAGATTAACTGCTTCCGGATTAAGTTTCAGCCGACAAAGGCCATAGTACCTAATACACTGAAAGCGAAGAACTGCCAGCTGTTTAGTAAACTCCGTGGTTTCGGTCCGCAAGCGAACTATACCGACCGAGCGACCGCCGCTTTCGGCGAAGTTAGTGCCAACTTTAGCGGATAGAGGGTGTCACGTGTTCAGCGCAACAAATCCCCACGGCCGTTAATTTCGGTTTTCAGGACCAGAACCGCTGTTTCCTTGAAATAGCTCCTCAATTATCCTCACGAGGCAGCGGTCTCCGTAGTCTAGGGGTAATGGGTTCAAACCCGGCGGAGGTCGTGGAATTTTAAAGGGCGGAAAAATTCAGGGAACAAGTCCTCCGGGATGGACTTTAAACCGTAGGTCCCGTGTCGTACATTTACGGCACGTAAAAGATCCTCATGTCTCTANGGTGCATGGGGAAACCCATCCCCTCCAATAATAATAATAATAATAATAATAATCCTCAAAAGGCTGAGTGTACCCCGTTCCAGACCCGCTACTTCTGGATCTGTAGCGAGGTACTCTGACCAATAGATCACAGTTCCAGCTGTTTAGTTATTTTCTGAATCTAAGATGCTGCATAAGCTGGTGAATATATGCACCATCGACGAGGAGAAAGAGACGGGAAAGAAATCTGTGGGGTAAAAAAATATAGACAATTAAACATGTATGGAATATCAATTTCCCTCCAGCAATATTCCGACGTGTACAAAATATAACTCGTGCAATTATATGAACGTCGCATCACAAATTAAAGAAAAATTAGTAAATAGCAGAACGCATTTAACCATAACCACTACCTTCCCCGTTCGAGGCAATTAAATATTCAGCAACCATCCTACCACCCAACGCTATGCAGTCGGAATTACAGACAGCCTCGTTAAACAAACGACTAAATAAGATTAAGAAAACAGAATGCCGCTACGCGAAGTTCAACTGGCTGTTTCTTTAGGGCGACACCTCTAAAGGACAGTGAGAAAACGCATTAGCCGCAGTTGTATGAATCTATTCATCCTCTCATACATTTTTCGCCGCTGATTAAGTCCCGTTAGAACATGATGGATGGTGTGCAGGGCGCAGCGCAACATATTCAGTCCCCATGCACTCCGGCGATATCATTACATTACAACAAAGCTGTAGTCTTTCTGCCTAGAAACTCTGACCCCCTGCGGATGATTTACAACATAAACCTGACAACATTTTGAGTTCTACATCGTAATCTTCCAACGACTCCCCAGGCAACTGCCTCCCTTCTCTTCTGGGTTCTTAGAGAATTGCTCCTCCCTCACATTTACGGTAGATAATAGAATTTTACACCATTAAAATATTTAAGTGCAACTTAATTATATTACAATATATAACACATATATATCGTGTGTGTTCGTGCGCGCGCGCTGTGTGTGAGGGAGAGAAAAAAAGATCGTGCTGAACTTTCTACTTCAGATAACAAAATACGATAAAGGTACATGACATATATACAGTGTCCGTCTTGCAGTGCATCCACTTTCACCTGTCACTTCACAACATGTTTCGGCACCATAGTGCCATCATCAGGTGCTCCATTTACACTAATCTATTGCATTGCATGTCATTATGTCAATGTAAAATTATTTAAAATGTATTTTAAAATATTCGTCAGTTATAATAAATATTTTGTATGCTAAAATCTTGTTAAGATATTCATCTTATCTGTCCCAATTCAAAACCCGCGCATGGTTCCTCCACTATGGGAGTCGTTCCTCTTATACTCCGTGTATATCGTGTATCGTGATGTGTGTTCACTTTTTGGCTGCGGGTGTTGTAATGTAAAGGTAAACTTGGCCGCATGCTTGAGCGTGTTATCATGACATTGCGTTGAGGAGATAAGGTAAAGACCTATGCATACTTAAGTACCGCACTAAATGCAGAAGAGTGGTCAGCATAACACTCTGGCCGTTTTCATTGCGAGGAAAGAATCCTCAGTATTGTTGGTACAGAAGAATGGGAGGGCCTCAAAGCGGCTTTGAATGCGGAGACGAAAAACTACAATGCTACAAATCTGTACTGTCATCGTATAGTTACTGCCTCGTAACTTTAGCCGCGCGGAAAGGTAAACGCCGTTGTGGAGCACGCGAAGCTGTACGCTTGCTGTGGTGACGTTCAGAGCTACTCCCCGAGCGGAAAACATTGCCTACGGAGACCAGGAGTAGATACCGCGGTATCGATACAGTGCGGCGGTGTGCCATGATAGTGATACGAACACCACGTAATACAATCACTATGACTGGTACCAGCTAATAAGCAACACAACGTACTGTACACCTGACCACACTCCAAGACGCTACATTTCAAACTAACAGTACCCATGCTGACGTTAGCTGAGAAGTCTGCTCCCCCAGCCCCGCAAGAGATGGTACGACCCCTCTACCGCAGCTAGAGTTCCGAGGAACTAACAGTAGTTTATACTGTTACACGTATATCCACTGCTAGGAAACATGTTGGTAAACAAGTTCTCGCGAAGATAGATTCTGACAACAAAAGAAACCTTTTCAGTGTGGTCCACGCCATGCCCAGTGCTAGGCAACAGAACTGTAAAGAAGTCTACAATAATATGCGTATTCTATGCGTGGTCGGTGCCGAAGGTTTATAGGGGACAACAATGGTCGTTTGTGAGTAGTCGCAGCTGAGGAACGGTGAGTTAAGGACATGAAGCCGTCATGGAAAAGAGCTGAGTTGAGAGTTCAATTCTGTACGGCAGGCTGTGTAGTTAAGAGTTAGTTGCAAGAGTGCGGCTGGCAAGAGAAGACTTTATGTGTAATTCAGTGCGACTGTTATAGTTCCTATGTTCTAACTGCGTTACCAAGAGACACCTAGTGTGTGTGTGTAACAGTGAATTATAAAGTGTAGAAATAGTGATAGCGATAGAATTATGTGTAATTATTGGTGGTGTGTATAAAGAATAAATAAACCTGTTCATCCAATCCAGAACCCGCGTTATTAGTCACTAACATACGTGACAATATGCATGTAACCCGTCATCATTTGCATATTGCTCACTAATCACCTGATGCTGGCCTATCTGGGCCGAAACATGTAGCGAGTGGAATAATAAAATCATTTGTAAGATCTGAGGCTTTCACGGCGGTGACTATGAAGAAAGCAGTCTTCTGGGATTTGGCACCGTGTATATGTGGTGTTAACCGACGTTTCGGAGGAGCGTATCGCCTCCATCTTCAGGGTAGAAAGATAAATATAAGAAATCCGCAAGAGAAGAGACCGTGAGAACCGGTAAAAGCAGTCCGAAACGTCGATTAACACCACATATACACGGTGCCAAATCCCAGAAGACTGCTTTCTTCAATAAAATCATTTGTTTATGTGACGGTAACCTCAAATCGCCAGAACCAGGCTGCAACAATACAACAATATCCCTTTCATTGTTTTACTGTATTTGCCTCGTTCTTAAAATAACTGATCTTGCTTCTCATTATTGATGTGACGGCACTTCCGCAGATCCTTGCACTGGTTCCATACATGAATACTTTCTCTCCTACACAAAGTCACAAAGGCATTCTGGAGTAACCGAGCCCTGGCCTCTGCCATGCTCAGTTCAGCTGACTACAATGTTACCCTCGCAACCCTGGGGAGGTTCTTACTCGTAATCCAGCAGTCGACACATGTTCGCTTCTGTTGAATCTAACAGAACGAGTTTACTCCCCAGCAAAATGTCGTATTTACGTACGGAAGGTAAGTGAATCGAATATCCGGGTCTGATACCTACTCCACGCGCGTTTATGAAAATAAGTACATCTATTGGGCTTACTTTAAACGTCTTTGTTTTTATCCATATAAAGTGTGTCCACAAAGTCCCGCCGGGGTTTTGAAAAATTGTGTCGCGAAAACAAATTGAGCTAGCCACATGCGGTTTGCGGCAGGTCATAGTGAAACTCTGGAAGTTTTTTTACTGACCTCAGTAGACCTCGATGTGTGCTCCCTTGGTAGCACGGAGAACGTCCAGACGATATTCGAGCTATTGCCATGTTCTGTGGAGCATGTGGTGTTATGTCTGGTGAAAGGGCCGCACCATAGCTCAAGCGGTTAGTCGCTGGCTTCCCATTGCGGTGGCCCGGGTTCGATCCCGGGTCTGGTCAAGTGGGATTTGTGGTGGACAAAGTGGCGCTGGGGCAGGTTTTCTCTTAGTACTTCGGTTTCCCCTGCCAATCTTCATTCCACCAACTGCTCCACAATCACCCTTACCTATCATCTGGGGCTAGTACAATAGGCCAGAAGAGGCCGCAGTACAAGGGACTTAGTCCCAGCACACTAGCAAAAATATATATATATATATATATGTCTGGTGAACGTGGAGGCCAAGGCATTGGACCGTCTCTACCGATCCATCTTCCTGTAAATGTCCTGTCTAGGAACGCGGGTTTTTTCCTGTGGGGTTATACCAAGAGCAGTGTGTTCCGAACACCAGTTAACGGACTTGATGATCTGACGACCTGTATCAGGAATGCGATATCCGTTATTCCAGCGGACATGCTCCGCAGAACATGGCAAGAGTTCGAATATCGTCTGGACCGTCTGGACGTTCTCCGTCTTACCAAGGTAGCCAACATCGAGGTCTACTGAGATCATAAGAAACTTCCAGAGTCTCACTACGATCTGCCGCAAACCGCATGTGGCTAGCGCAATTTGTTTGCGCGCCACAATTTTTCAAAACCCAGACGGGACTTTGTGGACACACTGTACACGTAGGTCTAATAGGATAAATACGGCCATCTACGTCTAGGTCTTTATTTTTGGTATAGTAGTGCCTTATAAGAATACGTCAGTCACATTCAATCTTGATCCACAGCAATCAATCAGGAGTCCTACTGCAATGAATTTAATGTCTCATTCATTCTCTCATATTCTGTTGCTCCCTCTGGAGCACGGGACATACGTGAATCGCTTCGTTTTACTTCAGTTTCTTAATCTTTAGACAGTCGGTAGGACTCATTGGACGGGGGATCAGCCCGTCGCAAGGTCGCTACCTACATACAGAATAATGGCAGACCAACATCCACGACTCGAGTGAGATTCGAACCCATCGTCCCAGTGCTCGAGCGAGCGAAGAAACTTTATGCCTTTGACCGCGGGGCCACTGTGATCGCCGATCTCATGTCTAGACGGACAAAAATTATATTACTGTACACGACTTTGCAGTCGATCACTGCGGCCGCGAGGTCCAAGGCATGGTCTTCGCCGCCTTCGCTGGCTCGAAAGCTGGGATCGTACGTTCCAATCCCACAATCCCACTCAAGACATGGACGTCGGTGCGATTCTATTTTGTGTCTGTGTTGTTCTTTGTGTAAGTAGCGGCCTTGCGACGGGCTGGTCCCCCGTCCAAGAAGTCCTACCGACTACGTATAGGATTAAGAAAGTGAAAAAGCGACCAAGGTCCAACAAAAGGAATGTAGAGCCATAGATAGACACGACTTTGCAAAGACCGTTTGAAAACTTGAAATGGAATGGCCGACAATCAGACAACACGGCGCCAATACTTAGCCTATGGACATAGTACTCTTTCGTCTTGACTGTCCTGCTCCGTGTTTACATGTGGACCTTCTGTTGTTTGGCAAAATGTAAGGGGGAAATATATGAGCGCATTCAATCTGTTATCCGTACTTTCAAATTGAAGAAGTCGAATGGCAGCATATTTCTATAATTATGTAACTGGAGGAATTTTCATGATATTAATTTAAACAACTGCTCCTTTAAGAAACTCTCTTGCAAATTTTGTGGGCTTCTTTAAATGAACAAGTACTGCTGCAAAAACAGTTCTCGTAAATGAACACAAACATCCTTGCTCGATCCTACCTCTCTAACGGGACGTGCTGTACAAGAGACTAAAAACTGCTAATTTAATAAGATCTGACTGGAGCTCTCATTGCGTCTAAAATTGACAAAGTCTTCTCCGGCTATCAGCCGCAGCAGCTGATTAAAAATTACCGAGGTTTCAGGAACCATCTCTGTCCCATCATCACGATCTGCTGTGACCATGATGCTGGGGAAACAGATAACAATATCCTATATGCATTCCTCTTCCCTCCATTCGTGATACGTCCTCTGCCCATCTCGTCCTCCTAGACTTGATCATTCTAATTATATTTGGAGAAGAGTACAAGTGGGTCCCTTGTCACCACGGCATGCCGCGTCCTCAGGTTACGGATGGAGGAGACGCCCTCCAGGTATGGAGGGTAAGTGGAGTAACCGGCCATGAAGGCCCATAGGTTTGTGAAACGTCGAGGCTCACATATTTTCTCTAGACAATCGACTCACAGATGGCGGTGAGGTTGCCAGGCTTACGCGCCGGCCGCCCTTTACCCCACGAATATTTCTGGTACTCATTTCTGTTAGAGGCTGAGTCGACCCCAGGGCCATAGTGCGACTGGAATGATTAGGTAAATTGAAAAAATCCACCTCATCGGGATTCGTTCCCGCGACCTTCCACCTTGTAGCATAATGTCTCAACCAACTACGCTACTGCGTGAGGTATGGAGGGTAGCTGCGAACAAGCAGTCGCGGACACCAGACTAGGGGTGGTCCTCCAACTGGGGGGTTGGGCGTTGGACTAACAACTCACCGTAAAAAATAATCTTGTTACGAAAGATCAGAAGAAGCCTCGGACCTTGCCGGATTCCTTGGATAAACGACATAAGCGAAAGAAAACGGATATGAGGTTTCGTACTTGGAATGTCAGAAGTACGTGTATATATAGGGCAGGTTCTCTCAGAGCAGTGGAGGAAGAAATCTCAAAATATAAGTTCAGGTCAGATGGGGCGGACGTGGCACCGAACCAGCAGGGGAATATACACCATAAAACAAGGAGAACAAAGATGACATCAGATCCAGTACGTTCGCTTTGCAAGGTTCTTTATAATGTCATGAAAACTTAAACAGTTCCGTATAGTGTGGCTAGTGAAGATTTTTCTTATTTCAATTATTTATGCCCTTACATGTTTCGGTCTTCAGAGACCATCATCAGAGGGACATATTTACATCAATACAGTTAGAAGTCACTATTACAATACATGTTCTAAAAGTTAATATACACACAATATTAATAAAAACAACACAGCAGGCCACAAACACATGCAGGACAACATCAAGGAACCCTCTTCTTGAGAACGATAGGTGACACACATTCGGGCCCAGTCAAAAGAAATACTAAGAGGGACGACACGAACCAGCTTGGTTTTCGAAGTCCAATAGAATCTTAACAAACTAACTATACTCGTAAATATTTTAATGTATTGGAACAGCCACTGTAGTTGTAAAGACTTTAGAGTTTATAACCAAGTGTATATTATTAATATTGTATGTATACATTTTAACTTTTAGAACATGTACTGTAATAGTGGCTTTATGTGGCTTCATGACATTATTAGTGTGACGGACCAGAATGAAACAAACCAAATTCTTTATAATGGTTTGGTAAACAGAAAAATATCTCAATCTTGACACGCATACATAGCAAAAAAACTTTTTAAAACGTAGAAACTTCAGATTTATTCAGGAGTATGATCGTGTCAGACGAAACTTTCTAACGGGATTCTGCACGAAGATACACATCCCAGAAATCCTACATATCGAGCAACAAGTTTAAGTTAACTGTGAGTGTGAAAGTCACCAACCCCAAACTCGAGGTCAACATGTTGGTATCGCGCCATTAAGAACAGCGAACTGAATCAGAATTTACGTATAGAATTTAACAGTTTCAGATTTGAGCAGATTTCCATTAACACGCTCTAAGAGGAAATCCAGTAATTAAAATATCCCCAAAATAATTTGTTTTCTCTGCTCACCGTCATAGTAAATAACAAAGAAAGATAATACAATATTTGTTCTCACTATAAACAAATGCAGTTCAGTGTAAGTTTCAAGCTCCTTTCCTTATCCATGCAGAAGGACAAGCTACTAGACTCGCCTGCAATATTTACTGTGTCCCATTGTTTCATTCCCATTTCTGAACCTCCAGTCTCGGGCATGGATATTTACGCTACGGTAAGTCAATTGTAATTGCTACTAAGTTGGTAATCGCTCGTCTGACTACAAAAGCCGATGTCTGGCGGGACAACGGCGGTCGTTGTAATAAGATGGATCTCTGATAAACCAGTCTGTCAACCAGCAGTATGCGATTTCTTTTAATCCGGTCTAGAAATTGTAATCAGTGTTATATTACATATAGGCCTACCTTCAAAGACTTAGACAAGCTAATATCTTACAACTGGCTCTTTCGACAGTCTTTCCCTTTCAGAGACTTAAATACTTTGTCTAGACCATGCTTCCCATCGCGGCGGCCCGGGTTCGAACCCGGGTCTGGTCAAGAGGGATTTGTGGTGGACAAAGTGGCGCTGGGGCGGATTTTCTCCGAGTACTTCGGTTTCCCCTGCCAATTTTCATTCCACCAAATTCTCCATCATCATAATCACCTGGGGCAGGCTATAATACTCCGATCAATGGCTGCCGTGCCGAGTGGACCCAGTTGGACTCACCCCGCGTACCCAAGCGAATTTAAAAAAGAATTTGTCTAGACCATCACTACACTTAGGTTCTAAAAGGGTTCTGACGATGGTGTGTGACTATGAGAGATAGCTTCCGATAGCCATGCCATCTTTCTGCTGGAAGAACTGATCATCCACCTGAAAACATGTGGTTCTCAGACAAACTTCCAGAAGCTCCATGACGGCTTCGCCCTGCAAGACAGACCATTCCACCAGTCTATCATCATTGTGGAGCACATTTGTGATGACTTCTGGGACGTCATCGACTGGTACATTAGCAGGTCCTTTCACTAATGTGCCAGCCGGGGAAGTTTCTAACAATTATATATTACTTTCCATGCCTTGAACGTAAACTTTAATTTCTGTTCGATGCGGGCGATAAGTCTGTTGTTTTCGATTTGAATACTACAAAAAGGCGTCAATTTTAATTGAAAATTAACATGTTTAGGTATTACAGGCTTGGTAATAATAATCACATTTATAAATCATTTATATTATAACGTGTGAGGTTAACAGTTTACTGCCCCCCGATAAAGTCACTGCGATTTTACCCGTCACTAAATTACTCGTAGATACAGCTAGGAACCGCAGTTAGAATGAAACGTATTCAGTCTTCTAGCTTACTTACTCATGGAGCTGAGCGCTTCTGGAGGAGCCGCCAATTCTGCAGCTACTCAAGAATTTCCCAGCATTTTATGGAACCCGAAGGTTCATTACCGTGTCCACAAGAGCCCTCCACCCCTGAGCCAGATCAATCCAAGCCATACCATCCCATCCTATCGCTCTAAGATCCATTTTAATATTGTCCATTCACCTATGTCTTGGTCTTCCCAGTGGTCTCTTTCCTTCTGGCTTTCTCACCTGTATCCTATACTTCTATGCTATCCGATGCTTCTAGGTGTTTGATTTCAATTTCCTGATTCAGTCTTCTAGCTACCTTTTGTCATTGCTGCTGTAAGGCTTGTGAGGGTACGTTCTGTTTATTTTGAATCACTCTGCAGCATTCAGGTTTCGGAATCGCGCCTAACAATGTTGCTATCCTGGCGATGACTTTTACTGTGACCAACAAGTAACAGATGGAAATTATAATCAGGTATTCCAGAATCTATTTAGATTTATATGACCTGCTGACCTTCTGTTGGTGACGTCACTGGAACAGCACAGCCTCCTGTGCAGTAACTGCTTGCGGTATCGATTTGCAGTCATCCTGAACTGAACCTAACCCACATTCCTTCATCTCCACCCTCGCATTTACAGATTGAAGAGCATATATTAAAACGCAAAACATTTACTACTGAAAGTTAAATTTTCACTCATCGCACTGAAAACAAATGAGCATTTCAGAAAGTTTCTCAGTAAGTCGATGTTTCTAAGCTACACATTTATTTGTTATACGTCAGACGTGAGTTTAAGACAGAAGAACAAGTCTAATACACTGAATATACTATATTCCGATAAACTTGAATACTCCGTGTGAGTCCTAACATCAGAATCACGAAGAACAAAAAAGTACACCGAACATGTTCGTCTAAACGTAAAGTTCCACACTTGTATTATGGAGGTGCACGGTTCGAGTCTCAGCCGGAACACAGGCTATCCTGAGGTTTTCCTCAGTCCATCCTAGAAAATGCCGGGATGCTATGTCGAATAGGCCACGACAGCTTCCTTCAAAATTCTTTCAAATTCATCATCATTCTACCATCCGAGGCTCTAACGTCTTGAAACTGAACCCGCCGTTAAACAACCTAGAGGAAGGTAAAGATTTATAACAAATTGACATAATCCATTTATCACTTTCAGGAAGCGACGTGAAAGAAATTTCACTATGCCTATGTAAATTCAAGCCGATTTCACACACAATAAAATAGACACAAGTCGTATTACTTTGTACGAAAACTTTCGATGTAATTTTCTACATCAAATTGTAAAAGTATAGGTAAAGTTGTCCCTGTGTTCAATTAATTAAGCACCACGCCATGATGCTGTATACGTCAGTGGGGGTACAGCTCCACGTATTTTTGATCTCGACACTAGATGCACGTGAGTGGTCAGCTTAATGTCCCGGCCGCTTTACCCCTGGGGAAAGAGCCCCGACACCCATTGGATAGAAGGCTGGGTGTCCCACAGAGCCGGTCTGGATGATGTGGAGAAGGGAAAATCTTTCTCCTGCCAGAAAACGAACCTCGGCCGTCCAGCCCGTAGCGCATCTCTACACCGTAAAGAATATTGCCGCATTTTTGGAGCTATGTCCATTTTGCAAAGAACTTTTCAACCGTGTGAAGGTCCATTCACATTTCATAATGTAATGACGTGTAACAAACGATCAGCGGACGGACACAAATCATTTTCAAATGTATTTCAATTGCCCATGCCTATTGCTGACGGTGACCTCGATGTGAATATGCTCATTAAAATACGTAGGTCCGAGAGTGGCCCTTTCCCTGCCGACATCGACATCTTTGTGTAACCTCAATAGACCCTTACGGACATCGACAGAAAATTCCTTTCCAAACACACTTAAAGCATCAATGGGATCAAAAAGGCCTATCAGATCTCTTTCTCCCCCTGCTCTGAGACAACCGTTTAACCGCACAATCAGCTCGGGCGGAAACACACATTCGGGAGTGCCACGTCTTACCAGCGCAGGTCAGATAGTTCGTATTGTTGACGGACAGAGCACTCGTCCATCTTTCATCTTATCGAACATCTGACAAAACCAAAACAAACGAAAGTGAAAAGCAAAACAGCAATGGAATTTAAAACACATTAATTCTGACTATCTGGATGTACTGTCAGAACAGAATTCCAAACTGGGCTTAACACAACAATACATTTTACGATTACACTTTTCTAATTGCTTATAGAACCGTAATGAAAGTGTTAAATGCTGTTATGTAGACATGAAAAGTTAAGTTACAGATTATTGCATTAATAGATTTCACTTACGTTTAGTCAATACTATTTCTCTATGGCCCCACAGCCCTTTGTTGGACCTTGGCCACTTTTTCAGTATCTTAATCTATACACAGTCGGTAAGACTCCTTGGACGGAGGATCAGCCCATCGCAAGGCCTCTACCTACACACAGAACAACACAAACACAAAATAGACGCACACATATATACACGCCTAGATTGGGATTCGAACCTACGATCCCAGCGTTCGAACACATTTCATGCCTTAGACCACGCGGCCACTGTGACCGGCCATTAGACAATATTAACATGAATAAACCAAAGGTGCGATTCTTTAAATCGGACGTGAAATATGAAATAATAACAATTTAATTCATTCACTACAGTGCTTGACAACAGCACTAAACCAACAACAACAATATGTATGAATACGTCAGGTTAATACAGTCAGTATACTGAGGATCCAACAAACTGTAACAAACAGAAACCGACCACGCAATAAACCTTCATACTTCAACACTGAAGAGGGCTACATTTTCTGATTTAAGTTTCAATACCAATGATGAAAGAGGCCGAAAAAAAAAGCATTAAAATACAAAGCTCTACTCATTGGAAGTAGCTGTGATTGAAATGTGGAAATGGGGGTCACATCAGTCATCGTTCCTGAGATGGGAGCCTAGCGAGACAATTTCAAGTATTTAGAAGACATCCCCGATAAACACTCCTCCGCAGAGTTGCCGAAGACTTCTAGTCTGGGAAGAACACGTCTTGAAGAAGATGCTAACGCAGAACCTAATTTAGTTTCCAAATTCGACGAGGTTTGTCTCCAGTTCACGGACCGGATACCCTGTAATACATCATAGAAATAAAGATACAATGATGATTATTATTACTCCTTTAAATTCGTATTTAATTACTTGCAAACTTAAAAACCCAAAAGGCCAAATATGGGGTGAGCACAACAACGACGACGACGATGATGGTGGTGGTGATGATGATTATGATGATGATGCATGTGATTCAGTGCTGCACTTCAGACCTTACAAACTGTTTAGGTTGAACAAGTGACGTTTTAAACTGTGCTGTTTCGAAAAGAGTTAAGTGTTTTTCTTTAGAGAATCTGGACGGATCCCAAACTTGGAACAATTTGCACTTCACTCAGCACTGTACTTGAGTGACTACACAAGTATTTGGCAATGACAGAAGCGCCACGCAGGAACAGATATCGTCTGTCGTTTCTTTCCATTTAAATACAGCCGAACGTTGAGACAAGCAGTTCCGATCAGAACTCATTATGTAGGATTTGAGGTTTTCAAGGCGGTTACTATGAAGAAAGCAGTCTGCTTGCACCGGTTCTCACTGACTCTTTGCTTGCGGATTTCCTTATTTTTCTTACTACCCTGAAGATGGAGACGATACGTTCCTCCGAAACGTCGGTTAACACCACATCTAGACGATGCCACATCCCAGAAGACTGCTTTCTTCAGAACTCATAATGCTTATTTACCTAATACGCATTTTTCTAGTCCTACACGTTTATTACTTGTGGGCATTATTCTGGTATGTCATGCCAAATCAAAGTCTGTGGCATCTGAATTCTTTTATCTGAACGGAACTTGGTATAACCGTAAGTTGGTAGGACTATTTTTACTGATAGTGGGGTGGGACTGAGTCCTTTTGTACTGCGGCCACTTCTGGACTATTGTACCAGCCCCAGATGATAGGTGAGGGTGATTGTGGAGGAATTGGTGGAATGAAGATTGGCAGGGGAAAGCGAAGTACTCGGAGGAAACCTGCCCCAGCACCACTTTGTCCACCACAAATCCCACTTGACAAAACCCGGGATCGAACCCGGCCTGCCTTGGTAGAACTTACTTACTTACTCACTCACTCATGGAGCTGAGCCCTTCTGGAGGAGCCGCCAATTCTGCAGCTACTCAAGAATTTCCCAGCATTTTATCGAACCCGAAGGTTCATTATCGTGTTCACAAGAGCCATCCACCGGTCCCTATCCTGAGCCAGATCAATCCAATCCATACCATCCCATTCAATATCTCTAAGATCCATTTTAATAGTGTCCACCCACCTACGCCTTGGTCTTCCCAGTGGCCTCTTTCCTTCTAGCTTTCCCACCAATATCCTATACGCATTCCTCGTCTCCCCCATTCGTGCTACATGTCCAGCCCACCTCATCCTCCTTAGCTTGATCATTCTAATTATACTTGGAGAAGAGTACAAGTTATGAAGCTCCTCGCTGTGCAGTTTTCTCCACCCTCCTGTCACTTCATCTCTCTTCGGTCGAAATATTCTCCTCAACACCCTGTTCTCAAACACCCTCAGTCTATGTTCCTCCCTTAATGTCAGAGACCAAGTTAAGTTGGTAGGACACATGGAAAAAAATAAATGTCGTGCAAATGAGATTTGTAAAGATGAAGAATGCCAAAGTTGCTACTGGCCGTTTTGGAGCCAGCCACGGAAGCATCTACAAAGGTAGCAGATATCTGAATAAAAATAAAATCAAGTTGAATTCAAGCAAGAAGCTATGAAATTATATTACAACTTTACTACAGCCTGAGTGCTTAAAAGTGCAAGAAGAATATATCTGACCAAATTTGTACCCTTAAAATTACACAACTTCCAACTACATAATATCTGTGGGATTTGAAGATCTCACACCGGTGGTTATGAAGAGTTTTATCTTCTGGCATATAGCGCCGTCTAGTCCGTTGGACGCCAACTGACGTTCCGGAGGACGATGTTGCCTCCATCTTCAGGGTTCAACTGTAAATAGAAAAAGAAACCAGTACGAAGTAGGCAGCAAGCAAAGCTGCGTTGCTTGGTTTATTCCTCAATCCTGAAGATGGAGGCGCGACGTATTCCCCCGGAACGTAGGTTGACAATTAACGTACTACGTGGCGTTATATCTCAGAAGACAGAATTCAACGTAACATTTGATGGGTAAGAGACAAGCAAATGGAAATTTGAGGAGACAGCAACCACTGTTTTCCCTAAAACAGTGCAAATATCAACTTAACTTTCGATCCTTGCCTGTATTAGGATTGTTTGATTCCAACTGTGTGCATCTGGACACGTTTCACATTTTTTTTTTCCTCCTTGGCACTACAGCCCCAGTGAGCCTAGGCCTACCTCCATGAACTTCTCCGTTCACTTCGGTTTTTCTAGATCTTACACATTCGGTAGGACTCCTTGGGCGGGTGATCAGCTCGTCGCAAGGCCTCTAATTGTATACAAACACAGAATAGCGCACACACACAAACTAAATATCCATGCCCTGAGTGGGATTCGAACCCATGATCCCTGTTTCCAAACGAGGGAAGACAGTATATGCCATAGACCGCTCGGCTACCGTGATCGGCACGTTTCACATTAGCACTGTATAAATCTCCCAAGCATGGCTTCAGTTTACACTGTCATCCATGTGAATATGTTGATCTTTTATCAAGTGGCTTCAACTTTCCTGACGCAGTTCGGTTATGCTGTCCTATATGTTTTCACACAAAGTGTACTAACGTCTTGTCTCTGATGCTGGTGGTTGTACTACTTTCAATATGCTTTGCATTTCATCTCAACAAACGTCATCCTTCTGTGATCACCGGAAGGACAGTGATGCGCATTTAGGATGCAAAGCAGACGTAACTGTCATCACGTTTTTCCATCACAACACCGATCCATCACTTTCCACCATACGTGCAGGAAACACAGCTGTGCCGGACGATGTAAGCCATATGAGTATGCCGTAAAACCCGCCTTAAGGCACATGTGTCAGGGACACTATCTGAAACTGAAAACTGTCTCTGTATTGCATTTTAAATGCATGTAGCACTGGTTTCCCTTAATGTCTGGATCTGCAAGCATTTACTGAAACTTTCCTTTAGTCCTGGTTCACGTTCTATGGTGTCTTACTATCTAACTCTAATAAATATATTTTATTCCATTAATGTTTTTTTTTGTATGTGAGAATTCGTAGAAGTCCTTGGTTGTTAATACACTGTCACGAAGTTTATGGCTGCGTGACTAATAGTAACGGGTTTTGGGTTGAAGGATTGGATTTATTAACACCTTCTTGTATAATCTCTCTTAATCACAATCAGTTACAATAACTCACACGCAATCCTCAGCCGAACCCTTCTTCCTTGGCTGCGAGGACTCACTCCATTCTCATTCTCATTCTACGACTGATTTCTGATTTACGACTTGACTATGTATATAATCTCGAGGCGGACCCAAAGAGAACACATCAGTTGCCCAGCGGTAGACATATGCGAACCACAGAGAGAACACATCTTCCTATATTCTTTTATTTACAGCGTGGTGCATAGCAACGGAAGTTATCCAACTGTAGCCTGTGTATGCGCTGTCGCGGGAATGTGTTTATCAAGTCGTTTCCCAACAGCGAGTCTACAAGTCACAATATGCTAATCGTAAGGACGCTGAAGACTTGTGCTGACTCATTACCGTTTTGTTGTGCCACTTACAGGATTATAAGGACATCTGTCATTCTTAATAGTGTGAATCCTCTGTCATGGTAGGCGGCAAAGAAATTCCAATCTGCAGCAATTCTGAAATCATTATTATAGCATATTAAACTACCAGATAAGTTCTGTTCTTATACTGAAAAGCAGCTTCGTCACTGATCTATGATATCTTTTCCATACTGCTATTCAGCGCCTTAATGTACTGTATCATAACTTTCTGAAAAGCATCAAACGTGCTTGATACAAGTATTACGCAGTCAAACAACAACAAAAAAACAAATTTCGTGGCTTTAGCCAGCAAGTGAACTATACCGACCGAGCGACCACCGCTTGCGCAAAGTTAGTGCCAACTTTAGTGAATAAAAGGTGTCGCGTGGTCAGCGCAACGAATCCCCACGGCCGTTAATTTCGGTTTTCTAGACAAGAGCCGCTACATTTCCCTTCAAGTAGCTCAGTTACCCTCACGAGGCTGAGTGGACCTCGTTCTAGACCCACTACTTCTCAGAAAATCTGTAGCGCCGAGAATCGAACCCGGGACCTCTGGATCTGTAGCCAGGAACTCAGACCACAGAGGAGTATTACGGAGCCACCAACATTAAATAAGGAAAAAAGGCTTTGGTTTATGTGGAGCTTCGAGATAATGCATATTATAACGTATAAGGGATTTGCGTGACTAATAATAACGGGTTCTGGATTGAATGATTGGATTTACTGGCACTCCTATTACAATTACAATCGATTATAACAGCTGACAATCAATGACTGCATAAGACTCGCTCCATTCCCTACGGGACTACGAGTGTTTTCTCTTCTGCGTGACTGACTTGGTTCTGATTTACGAAACGGTCACTTCTGCAGCTTCCGCTGTCCGCTGGTTAACACTCCACAACCGAACACTAATGACCCAACATACGATTGCACGATTCTTCTCTGCACGGCTCCTTACATAGTCTAACGGTAACCATGGAGAATGTCTGTCGCCTGGCTGTCGTCATGGGAACGTGCCTCGTACTGAACTGGTCTTTAGGGATCTACCTTCGTAGTAACGTGTGTTAATTCTGTGCCTATTGACTGCCGCTGGAACGTGTTTACCGAACCGTTGCCCACCACCAGTCATATTCGTCACCATATGTATTACAAAAGGATGAAGTATTACTTAGTTACTGTACTAATGATACCATTGTACTGCGCAGTAAACTAAGAAAAAACAAATTTTCTGAATAATCTATTAGTGCAATATATTCACATTCATTTAAACTCTCTCGGCGACGGGTTAGACCTTCAGCCTGATGTAGGGCTACATAACTATGTGGACAGAAACTGGTACAACCTCTCAGTCAAGTCACCAATAAATTCTTAAAGGGGGATAACAACAGTCATTAATGTTGAGCCATCTACCGTCATTCATTGTCTGTACAGGCTTCTTATTTCGTCTCCAAATTAAAATTTTCCCATTTTATTGAGTACACCTAATCTTCGTACTGTATCACATCACTCTCTGTAGAAAACATTTGTTTTTCAAGTACGTTTCTTGCATTGAAGCTGGCTGTAAAATGTGCTCCTTGCGCCATATGTCATATGCCACATTCTTCGTAATTACTACGTATTTCATATTGTTTTAGATATAACGCATTTTGTCAGACGTGTGGTTCGCAACGTCGAGGCAAGGAAAGTAAGCTAGTAGCAGATTGTGACTAACAAAAAACGAATATAAAGGCATATAAAGGGACCTACAAGATATGGAGAAGCAGGGAGGAATCGAAAAATGCAGTTCCACTGTAATATAACACAGTGACAGCTACTCAGTACTGAGCTCGTCTTGGGGCAGTTACAGTGAATGACTCCCAGCTTTTCATTATGATACGGAAGCCCGTCTCCACTCAACAAAGGAACACCCACAGCCATTCTTCACAATAAGGACCGAGAAAATAAAAGCAAAAAAAAACACCATACAAAGCAATTACAGTCCCAGAAAGACAATTAAGACTGCACTATAGAGAGAACGGCTAAATATAATACATGAGGCGGATGTGGCATTGGCTGTGTATTAAGTGAAGAACATATTTTTTTATAAATTACGAATCGAAGAAATTAGTTATGAATTCCGGTAGCGTAGTTGGTTGAGGGGATATGCTACAAGCCGGAAGGTCGCGGGTTCAAGCCCCGATGAGGTCATTGGACTTTTTTCAATTCACCTAATCCTTCCAGCCGCACTATGGCCCTGGGGTTCACTCAGCCTATAACACAAATGAGTTCCAGGAATTAATTAAATAATTTTCCTGGGGAGTAAAGCGCGGCCGGCGCGTAAGGCTGACAACCTTACCGCCATCTTTGAGCCGATTGTCTACATAATATGGGACGCTCAATGTCTCACAACCCTATGGGCCTTCACGGGCTGTTACAGGGATAGCATTACTTTTACTTTATTGCAAATATTACATTTCCATATGAATTAGACGAAACTACAAGCGACAACGCTTTATATAAGACTCTTGTAAGGCCTATATGTATGGAAGTGAAAGCTGGCCCCCAAAAAGAAAAGATGAAAATACGCTCCGAATCTTTGAAAGAAGATATCAGGAAAAGTGCATAACCCAAATAAGGAAAATGGTACATGGAGATCAAGGTATAACCATGAACAATGAACGAGATATAGTGAAAGTTACCAAAGTACGGCGGTTGAGATGACCGGGCCGCCTTTTTATGTTGCAGGAGCAAACCCTTTGCAGGAAATTAACTCTACATAAACCTGAGAATACTAGACGAGTAGGCAGACCTGCTATCAGGATTCGGTTGAAAATCATTTGAAGACAATGGGCCTTAGAAACTGGAGACGAAAGTCACAGGATGGAGACCAATGGCGAGCATTTGTAAGAGGCCAAGGTTCATCATGAAGTGTAACGCCCATAGAAGAAGAACAACAAGAAGGAAAAACTAAATTTAATGAGGTTCTGAAAAGAGAAGTGTAGTACGTTCTTAAACTGGCAGGTTCTGTCAAGTTTATAAGTAACTAACTCAAGGCAGCAGATTTCTTGAAAAGTTAATACTCGTTTAGTTGCTCAAGAAATTTTCCTCCGTCATGGAACCCGAAGGTTTGTTATCGTTATAATAACAGCCTGCCACTCAGCTCTGTCCTGAGCCGTACAAACGCAGACGACACACTCAGCCATTTCTTCAAGGTACATTTTAATATTCATCTCTTATCTAAGTCTTTGTCTCCCGTGCACTTCTTTCCTTGAGGCTTCTTAACCAAAATATTATGTATCTCACATCTCTGTCGTGCGCACTACAATCCCAAGGTATGTCATCCTCCTTGAAGTGATTACCGTAACAATATCTGGCAAAGAGTACAAAGTATGAAGCTTCCAATTAACCAGTTCCTTCCATTATCCTATTACTGCTTTCTGTTCATTGTCCTCACCATGCTCAATCGTTTTTCGTCCCATAGGCTCAGATACCGCGTTTCGCACACAAATAAAACATCAAGTAAAGTTCGCAGTTTTTATTTCTTAGTCTCCTGCGTTTCTTTAAACGAGAAACGGGAAGACGAGAGACTCAGAAGAGAGTGGTAGCAACATTCTGAGGATTTAACATGGCTTTGATTTCTCCCCAGGAAGGGAATTCAATTTTTTACTGTCTTTCCAGACACTGAACTCTGCCACAATATCAAAGAATTAGCAGATATATTTATATTATCATTTTGTTCTGCATTATTTTGAAGTTACACGAAGTTTACAGGAGGAAATAAATTGTGCAAACCATTGTCAAACCATCGAAGCTACGAATATGTCAAACTTTAACATCGTAAACAAGCATATTTCATGAAAATTCTGTGGGTACGTACGTGTTACAAGAGTTGGTTTAGCAATGATTATTGGAAATAATACTTTCTAAGGAAAATGTAGTCCCTGTGTTTAACTAATTAAGCACTACGCCATGAAGGTGTATAGGGGAGGGGATGTATAGATCCACAATTTCTTGACTTCTGTACTAGCTGGAGGCGAGTGGTCAGCTTCACGCCCCCAACCGCTTTACACCAGGGGAAAGAATCCCCGGTACCCATTGCATAGGAGTTGGCTGAACCCCAGAGACGGTCTGGAAGACGTACAGAAGAGAACAGTCTTGATCCCCACCGGGACTCGTACTCCGACCCTTGGGCCGCCTAGCCAGTAGCCAGTCACTATACCGACTGCGCTGAATCCTTTTTTTCAATCTACATCTAAATGTATAAATACATAAGCCTAAATGTGTAAATATGTATATACTCAGTAGACACGCCGGGAGTTCTGTGTGCACCAGACGAGCTTCGTTGCGGAAGTGCAGCAGTATCGGCATAGAGTAAAATCGATCAAGTTGGCTGCGAGTGTTTCTTTCTTTTACATCTTCTTCACTTTCATATTCTAGCTTGGAGCTGGGAAGCTGCAGAGAGACGATGATGGATCAGACGGTCATGAATAATGAATCTCGGGGGATCTGAAAGAAAGCGCCGGTGCCATGTTTCAAAGTACTACACTGTCAACGCCACAGACTTCGAATGAAAGAAACTTAGCTGATCCGACATTTAACTATCAGCTTTCGGTATCGGGGAACTGGATGAGTTAGCTAACTGGGCGTACCTTAAACGTTAAATGCTTCATTAATAGGATTTACGGAATAGGTAATCTCAAGGTACATAGATTCGATTATCTTTTCATGGGGTGTATCCATGGAGAAACCAACCACACTTGTCACCAATCAAAAATATGTGATGATAACTAGATCAGGATCTATTGCACCTAAATCTACAATGAGTTTCCAGTTCCATGAAATATTACAGCGAATTCTGTCTTAAGCAAAGCACTGAAATATTTCTCTAATTCCAATCATTTCGATATTCCTAAAACGCGGATAGAAATCATGTGACAATAAATTATTTTAGGTAATATTGATTATGAAACCCAATCAAGTCAAATCAAATAAAAAAAACTAAAAACAAAATCCGTGGTTTTAGTCCGCAAGCGAACTATACCGACCGAGCGACCGCCGCTTGTCAGCGAAGTTAGTGCCAACTTTAGTGGATAGGTGGTGTCGCGTGGTCAGCGCAACGAATCCCCATGGCCGTTAATTTCGGTTTCCTAGACCGGAACCGCTACTTTTCCATGCATGTAGCTCCTCAAGTATCCTCAGGAGGCTGAGTGGACCCCGTTCCAGACACACTACTTCTCAGAAAATCCGGTAGAGCCGGAAATAGTCAAATAGAATAAAATTCCCAATTAATTTGGCATATAATATTGGTCAGCTAAACATAACATGTGTATGCCAAAGAAGAATTAAAAAAATATATAAGATAAAAAATCTTCGTAACAATGAAAATGTTTCTTTGTATCACATTTCCCATATACACAAATAACAATGTAGCAGCACTGAAAATTACACCCATGATCCCTCAAATCAAGATAAGTCTGTTCTCACCAAACAACGAAACTTGTCGTGCTAATATGGAAGAAAACTTGTACGAAGTTTTACGCAACACTTTCATCATTATTGGAAAATATCGTACTGACGAAGACGAGGAGTTACACGCTTCTTGGTCGCACCACCAGCTCCTTCCTTGAGGATAAAAGCAGACAGCCGATTACTTGCATCTACTGCGGATGATGGGAATTCGTGTTCTACCACTATGTATTCTATAACATTTAACGGATAACTTAACTCTTCACCTCGTAAATTCATCGTTTAAAATCAAATAACAATGTTTTATTACACCCGTTATTTTAGTGTTGCACAAACCATAGCCGCGGTCATTACATGGTATTAGCCGCCTGTTTCTGATAGATTCTTGCTGGTTTACTTTTCAACCCTGAAGATGGAAGCGAAACGTAGGGATTTCTCTGCATTAAACGGTGTTACAACATCGAAGTCCCCACTCTTCACTCATTTGTTTACAGAAATGATGTCGGATCATTGCTGAAACAACCAACCTTATGGGGAAAACTTTGAGGGTAATCAAATTCGGGCCACCAATGCACAGTCTTCAGACGTACACCCTACAGTCTTGGAAAGTTTCTCTTTTCGAATACAGGGAACTAAATAAACGCAAATACTAAGATCAAAAACGGACACAATAAAACAAAGTAAGATTTGAGGCTTTCACGGCGGTGACTATGAAGAAAGCAGTCTTCTGGGATTTGGCACCGTGTATATGTGGTGTTAACCGACGTTTCGGAGGAACGTTCCTCCGAAACGTCGGTTAACACCACATATACACGGTGCCAAATCCCAGAAGACTGCTTTCTTCACAATAAAACAAAATTTTCAATGTAGGATTCGAGCTCCTCGCAGCCACGGTTATGAAGAGATCTGTTACCTGTCTGCTTCAAGCTAGTTTCTTGTTTGGCTTATTCTTCGGCCCTGAAGATGGAGATCACATGGTTCTCCGAAAAGTCGGCTTGCAACGGGCTACATCGCGTTATATCCCACAAGACAGAGGACCTCAAATCCTGTAAAATAACATCACTTTGAAATAATAGAGAACAAGTCTTCACGAGATCTGTTTACTTTGTTATCCTCTGTTACTTGACCTAAACTGATCGGTGACGTCGGATATAAAAGAAGGCCCTCGGAGAAATACCCAATTTTCCGCTGTCATGACAACGCCGAAAGAGAAAAGGCAAGGAAAGGACGAAAACTATAAAGGTCAGGCACTAAGCAACATAATTAAATTCAACGAAAAGCATGGAGCTACGGCACAAAGGAATGATCAGCCGTCAGTGTCAGATAAAGACGACTCTTCTGGGAAAGAGCTGCAGGTTTGTGCAGTGTGGCTTGCAGGTTTCGTCTCACGTCTATCTCTTGTCAATCTTGGGAACATGAAGAATGCGTCAGTATCACTAGAAACAGTGCTGAAAATTTTGTTTATCCAGACTGTGATACAGAAAGAGGTACTGTTTTGTGGGTTTTGTTATATGCCACTCCTGCATAATTGCATGTCTTCATCCTACACGTTGCACATTTGCAATATCGTGAGGCATATGCCGATTGCTAAGCAACGGCTTGGTAAACACATTCCCGAAGTTACGTCTCAACAATAGGACATCTACTGCTAGGTAACGGATCAATAAACACGCATTCTTGACAACAGAAGAAGGCGTTTTCCGTGGAGTCCGTGTCGAGAAATTATAAGAGGCCAAAGTCAGAAAAACTGAAGGAGTACAAAGGAGTACAGAGGAGTAAAAATGAGTATGGGTGAGCACAACGGAGTAGTGAAATTCAGATCAGTTGGAAGTCAGAATAGTTCCTGTGGAGTGTCCAGTCGGAAGATGATAATGTGTCTGACAATAATTTGGGAACTGTTTTAACCCGTTGTATAAAGGTCCAATAAATTCGATTATCAAACCCAAAACCTGTCTTATTAGTCATGTAAACCCCCGGTACGAGATAACATTCTGTATTTTTTAACGTATCAAATATTTCTTGAAGGAGCACATATAGACGTACATTTTTCATTAAAATATTTATACTCGATAAAATATTTTCAATCAGTCGCACAGTTTATCTTTAGGCGGGCCTTATTACGCGCCGATATGTTAGGACAGACCAGGAAACATATGACTGTACAGCATCCCAAAAAGAGGGCTAAAATTTAATACCGATGAAGGATTAATTCCCTCATTCTCGTTGCATGCCAACCTAATGGATCGCGTGTTGACCGTTATGTCTGATTTTCACCGCATAATGTAAGCTTCTGTGCGTAGAAACTAACCAGCCTTTGCATCAGTAGCAGTTACACCTGGTTTAAGACGTCAACCAGGCGGGACTGAGTGCTGCGTCCTGCACCCCAACCTTCTAGAGAGGGATCTACATGCGGAATATTTACTCTCCGCGCAACGTTGGTCGCTTTTGGAGTGCAAATTTCCTGGCGGCTACAAATTACACCAATTAAAAACACACGCAGTGGCAGAGTAGCGCGACGATCCGAGAGTGCAGAGAAGTGCCCTCTATGACCTACGTCTGGTTACAACGGGAAGCACGGGTATGTCGTGATGGGAACTTTTCATCCCCAGCTGGGAAAACAATGAACTAACAAGCGACATTATATATAACTAAGTTAATTATAGAATGTAATGTTTACATCTAGTCAACACACCGCATCCTTCCTTGTCCTTCATGCAGGGTATACATTTTAAACACATTTACATATGATACAAATTCAGAAACAGCAGGAAGGGGAACGGACGGACATTATCATCAAAGCATCCGTCGAGTACATAAACGCAGGCTATGATGCTCTTTCTCTGATTATTTTGGATGCTCCATTAATTACTCAGGTGTGTAAGAAAATAAAGTAAATGTCCGCGCCATAGCTCAAGCGGTTAGTCGCTGGCTTCCCACCGTGGCGGTCCGGGTTCGATCCCGGGTGGGATTTGTGGTGGACAAAGTGGCGCTGGGGAGGATTTTCTCCGAGTACTTCGGTTTCCCCTGCCATTGTCCATTCCACAAAATTCTCCATCATCATAATCAGCCGGGGTAGGCTACAATAGGCCAATCAGTGGCCGCTGTAACGAGTGGACCCAGTTGAACTCCACCCCCCACTATGAAAATTAAAAAAAAAAATAAAGAAAAGGTATCCCTGTATCAGGCTGTGGAGGCTCACAGGGTTGTGAGATGTTCAGGTTCCCACATTTTCTAGACAATCGGCTCATAGATGGCGGTAAGGTTGTCAGCCTTACGCCCCGGCCACCCTTTACCCCCAAGAATATTCCTGGTACTCATTTCTGTTAGAGGCTGAGTCGACCCCAGGGCCATCGTGCGGCTGGAAGGATTAGGTAAATTGAAAAAAAAAATCCACCTCATCGGGATTCGAAACCTCTACCTTCCGGCTTGTACTGTTGTAGCATAGTACCTCAACCAACTACGCTACCGCGTGCCCCACTCAGGTGTGTAGCAAGAAATAAAATATAGCAGAATGATTATAAATAACAAATCGGGAAAGACATAAGGAAATAAGGCCATGGCCTATTTTAGCGAACTAGGATCTACAGTCACCACTGTAAGTGCATACAGTGTATATTTAAAGGCGCTCTCGGCATAACATGCTAACATCCACAGTCTTGAGATTACTTATACGAACAGAAAAAATAGCTGATGTGAGAAGGGGGAGTGAAATTTCGCAATTCCGGAGGGTCTCTATATTAGGCAGCACTTATGATGTACCTTTTTCTTACATGGTCTGGCAATAAAGTTCGCGAACTCGTCGCGGTAAAAATGCTACACACCTTATTGCTGAATATCACTGTGGTTGCCTTCAGACAACTCCCCTTGGGAAGCTATGCACCGATGCCAGTGCCTATTCCACCCTTCAAGACAGTTTTGGAACTGGTTCTGTGGAATGGCCTTCAGAATTGACGTCGTATTACTCCTGATATCAATGTCATCAAAACGCATTCCTTTCAATATTTCCTTTATCTTCGAGAACGGAAAAAATCACTAGGGGCTAGATCCGGTGAATAGGGAGGGTGTTCCAGCAGAGTTATTTCTTTACTAGCTAAAAACTCCCTCACAGACAGTGCTCTAATTCAAACTACGACAGTCTCCACACACCAAAACACACATAGACAACAACAGATGCAACTCAGAAAAATACTGCCATAGATGAACAACAACAACAACAACAACAACAACAACAACAACATAGCTGTGAAACGCTGATATGCCAACGTCATCAAACCATACTGAGGTTTCTGTCCACTGCTGCCAAGCCAAGCATACGGTGGCGAGTTCGCGAATTTTATCCCCAGACAACGTATACAAACACTAACTTCCAATGTAATTAGGCCCTGTTAGCTGATATTAATTAAAAAACGTAAGTCGGGATTATAGGCCTGTGGTGCATGAATAAACAATCAGTACCTTCCAGATTATTCTGCAGTACTACAAAAAAAGTTTCATTTTCTAGTGACTACTTCCGGTTTCATCTACCACGTGCGATAAATATGACTCTGTGTTGTATATATATAAAAACGTTCTGCTTAGTAATTTTTTTAATTCGCTTAGTGGTGGGTGGAGTTCAACTGGGTCCACTCGGCACGGCGGCCACTGATTGGCCTATTGTACCTGCCCCGGGTGAATACGATGACGGAGAATTTGGTGGAATGAAGATTGGCAGGGAAACCAAAGTACTCGGAGAAAACCCGCCCCAGCGCCAGTTTGTTCACCACAAATCCCACTTGACCAGACCCGGGATTGAACCCGGCTCACCGCGGTGGGAAGCCAGCGACTAAGCGGCCTTCTGCTTAGTAACTTCATCCTTTGTGAAATAATTTTAAAAGTCGTAAAACCTTTTCCTCTCCCATCACGACCAACAACTTTATTCTCTGGTGGATCCGCATGTATTACCGTATATTAGTGGTCATATGCTGCAGTAGCAACTCATTCCAATTGTTTATACTCGTAGTGTCGATTAAACTCAAGTCTCCAACGTTGTTGTGCGCAGAACCTCTTGTTATTTGTCATCGCTGAACAAGAAACTCAGCTTCGATTAATAAAACCCACGGCGAACCACAGACCGGTCATTTCAACGCTATATGAATAAGCCCACCCGCGGCCGTTACGACCTGTCATTCCATATAACGGCACAGTTAATTCAAACGGATCCTTGTCATTTCATTCACACTAGAACTGTCCCACATTCAGCACACACTCACACTATTCAGGACAGAACAATTTCATCTGTTGGCCAGGGTCTAACAAATAAAAATTCGGACAACAAAAAGCAGTCATCATTGATATATTTGTGCTTGGGAGTGCAGAGTTCTGTCTCCCATAAACTGTCTCGAAGTGGCATTGTAACAACTACTCAAATAATTCTGAGGTGAAAGGCGGCTACTGGGTTGACCGTTTGTAAACATGTTATTAAAACGTAAACCAAAAAAGTACAGTTTTCGCTCTGCTTAATTTGTTAAGGATCGTGCCATGAAAGCGTGTGGGAGAGAGGAGGTATAGCTCCACCATTAGTGCCCTCTGTACTAGCTGGTCAGCCCCGGTATCCATGTTACAGGAGGCTGGGTGGACCCCAGAGCCGGCCTGAACGCGCTAAATATAGGGTAAAATCTCTTGCTCCTGCCGGGAATCGAACCCCGGTCGTCCAGCATGTAGCCCACCGCTATACCGACTCAGCTTTGCCGGGTCCGGCAACAGGTCACTGCGGTATGGAAATAGAATTGTCGGCTATGAGTAGTGGCTTCGGGTAAGAAAATTTACTTCGATGACAGTGCTACTTTGAATGAAAGCTTAGTGCGTATATTTAAATATACAGAGACTGTACGTAGCTTTGTACAAAGTCAGCTGTCAAAACTGATCTCCGACATTTGGTTCACTCAAAAAGGGATAACCAGAAATGCATAGTTCAGAAACACGGATCTGAGGAATTCAGCGAAATGCGTTACCGTGGCCTATTTTAAGATATATTTATATTAATCTGAGAGGACTGAGTAAAACCACAAAATCACCTGAGCCCGACGTCAGGTTGTAACCCATTTGTCTACAAACTTCAATCTACATACAGGCATACTGGGTTCTACTACGTGTGGATAATCTATTTCTTGGTAGAGTTCAACAGTTTTCCATTCTGAGAAAAGTGAAACGCCGGAAGAAACAAAGAGACGGGGACGGAGAACAAATACAACGTAAGATTTGAGGTTTTCACGGCGGTAACTATGAAGAAAGCAGTCTTGTGGGATGTGGCGCCGTGTAGATATTGTGTTAACCGACGTTTCGCCGGAACAGTTAGCACCTGCTCACGCTGGTTCGCTTGCGGATTTCTTCTTTTCTTCTACCCTGAAGATAGAGGCGATACGTTCCTCCGAAACGTCGGTTAACACAATAACTACACTGCGCCACATCCCAGATGACTGCTTTCTTCAACAATTACAATGTTCACATAATGAATCGCTACACTGTGTCAATGTGACACTTCTGATGTCCTACAGCACTCTTCCCTGAACTTACACGGGCATGTTAATGGAGTCCTCGTATCTTCATCACTAATAGGCCTATATGTAGCATATGATAAATTGCTACAATTATGAAAAAGTCTACGCGCAGTTTTCAAAGGCTTCTGATGCGGGAGGAGACGTCACATTCCTGTACAAGAACTAAATGACACGGCCCATTCGGGTAACATTTTCTGTAGCCCAGTGCACACATAACGTAGCAATCCGGGACATACAACTACTTTTCTGCAAATAAAAAACGACGAATTTCATACAATTCCTATTTATATGTTGTCATAGTCAATGTTATCTCACACAGCACAGCTCCTGACCAAAATAAATGTCATGAAAAGCATACGACATTCTAGAAAGCATTACTAAAATTCTGGGACGCACGGAGAAAGTTCGAATTCCATACATGGAAATTTGAAATTTTCCTCATACAACTTGTTTTTTTAAATCGCATAATGGGGGGTGGAGTCCAGCTGGCACGTCGGCACGTCGGCCATTGATTGGTGCCCGGGTGATTATGATGATGGAGAAAACCTGCTCCAGAGCCACTTTGTCCACCACAAATTCCACGTGACCAGACTCGGGCTCGAACCCAGGCCGCCGCGGTAGGAAGCCAACGGCTAACCGCTTGAGCTATGGAGCGACTTTCCTCATACAACTTAATTGGAATGATACTTGAGCTGAAAGCAATTTAATATTTTTACGTTTCAACCGTTAAGCGAGCAGCAATATGCACATACACAAAATCTATACGAGACCAAAAATACAGGGAGGTAGATTTTTCTAAATTAATACTATGTATACAAACATTTACGATACTGTAACGTCCGAGTTTCATGAAAATGTCTTTCGGTTGTCAGCTTAACGCCCCGGCCACTTTACCCCGGCCGAAGGAGCCCCGATACTCACTGGATAGGAGGCCGGGTTGGCGACAGAACCGATTTGAACGCTGTAAAGAGAGAAATCTTGCGCTGCCAGGAACTGCACCCTTGTGGGCCGCGCCAGAGCTCAAGCGGTTAGTCGCTGGCTTCCCACCGCGGCGGCCCGGGTTCGATCCCGGGTCTGGTCAAGTAGGATTTGTGGTGGACAAAGTGGCGCTGGGGCAGGTTTTCTGCGAGTACTTCGGTTTCCCCTGCCAATCTTCATTCCACCAATTGCTCCACAATCACCCTCACCTATCATCGGGGGCTGGTACAATAGGCCAGAAGTGGCCGCAGTACAAGGGACCTAGTCCCACCCCACTAGGAATAAAAAAATAAAAATCTGCACTCCTGTGGTCGAGCCCGTTGACCATCGCTATACCGACTGGGCTATCCCGGTTCCTTGTGTTAGCCCGTTCTTCAGTTTTCATTCTGTCTGTGGTTTTCAGAGTGACAAAAACCGCTTTCATTTTTTTCAGACGGTTTCACAGATATGACTTGCACATTTCACGATCAGAAGTAATTGACGGGATAATGAAATGTGGTGTTGCTCTTGATCTGTCTTTCCCCGCGTAATCTCACCTCTCGGAATGTGTACATTTGTATTTTGAGAATAAGCCGCGACGAATGGAAAAGGTTTTTCAACAATTCGGCAAACACTGCAATTGCAGTCTACAAAGTTAATGTCTTTTTCGAGAATGGGGAGGGGAGGATTTTGAAGTCCTTATGCATACTTGCACGCATACATGCACACATATGGCAGTGGGAGATGAGTGAGGCGTGATTAGATGTAACGGGAGCGGAGTGCTTTCCAGCGGTAAGCGACCATGTAATCTGGGGAAAAGAATTTACCGTATTTACGCATGTATAGGCCGCGTGCGTGTATATATCGTGAAGACGGACACTGTTGAAGAAAAGCCCGGCTTCACTTCTCTCCTTTCATATCTGCCATTCAACCACATTCATCAAACAATCGCCGAATCTCGCCAATGAAGACTTACAAAGTGGAAGGAACACGATCTACCATCGTCTCCCATTCTACCAATGTGTCCATTAAAAAGGCTTTTTCATTATATATCTTCTCCTAACCACGTGGTCTTCCTACCACGTGGTCGCTAAAACCTTTTTCATCACTTATCCTTAACACGCTGTCACTAAAAACTCTTCAATCACTCGTTCTGACCATGGCGTTGCTGAAACATGATTCACTGCCTTTTCTTCAAGACCACCTAGCCTAAAAAATGATTTTTCATCACCTTTTTTCACCAAGCACGTGGCTGCTCCCCACTGGATCGCAATCCGCTCCTCCGTTACGCCCAATCATGCATTCACCTCCACTCTTAGTTTACTGCCAGTTCTATTTAACAAGCTTCTAACCTTCCTCCAATGATATTAACCCTGAAGATGACAACTGCAATGTTTGCCAAAACGTTCAATAACCTTCAATATTCGACATGAATTATTTCAAAAAGCGGAAGTTACAAATTAAACACCAGCAGCGAAAACCTAAGGACAAGAGAACTTCTTGGTGTCCGGGATGGATATATAGAGTAGCAGTAAAAATGCACCTGATGAAAGGGACCTACAGCTTGGTGAGCTACTGATATCAAATAGCAGCAGATGATAATACAGACAAACCCTTTGGCCATCGGTATCAACTGATGTCTACGCAGGTGCCAAACTTGGCACAGGCACCCGTAGTTCGCAATACCTACTCTAGGTTCAGAAAAAAGCATTAAACTTCCAGTGAACACAAAAGAGTGTTACAATTCATTTCCGAATGAGTGTCATTGGAGTTAATAGGTAAATCCCTTGATACGCACGTCAAATGTTTGATGGTCATGATATTCCCGACAGTTTAATTAACTGACAACATGCAGAGATAGCTCCCAACACGCATCAGTAACCTCGAGTCCTTTGACTGTAGGAAGCGTTGCACGGTTCAGTGAGGTAAAAACCAACTTGAATACATGCAATGTTTACAGCATGGACACGAGGAAAGTATCAAATGAAGAAGCCAATTACAGAGAATGGGTATGGCTGCATGAGCAAATTCAAAATATTTTACCAAGTTCGGATACAATCGAAAAACTTTACTAGGCAAATAAAAACACATAGAGGTCCGCACCAAAATGCCAAAATCCTGTAGAACAACTAACAATGCAAGTACGCGTCGATGCTGATGCACTTTAAAACCCTACAACTAACAAATAACAAGATTCGTGTGAAGTGTCCAATATTGTAACAACCTGACGGAACATTACTAATACGTAAATATAACAAAGTGAACAAATAAATCATTTGAAGTTACGATATAAATATTATAAATAATACAAACAAACAAACTCCGTGGCTTGAGGCCGCAAACGAACTATATCGACAGAGCGACCGCCGATTCTCGGCGAAGTTACTCCCAACTTTAGCAGATAGAGTGTGTCGCGTGGTCAGCGAAACGAATCCCTACGGCCGTTAATTTCGGTTTTGTGGACCGGAGCTGCTATTTCCTTGAAATAGTCCCTCAATTCTCATCACGAGGCTGAGTGGACTCCGTTCCAGACCCATTACGTCTCAGAAAATCTCGTAGCGCTGGGAATCGAAGCCGGGACCTCTGAATCTGTAGCCAGGAACTCTGACCACTAGACCACAGAGGCGGTCATAAATAATAATATAATATAATAACATTATAATATTATTACGACCTAATACAAATATCATATAATATTATAAATCAAAGACGTGCTCATTAATATTATACTCAAGAATTCATCGTCCACGCTGTGTAACAAAACATGACGTAAATATGAAGAACTATTGCTTTTATTCGTTTAGCAGGCCCATGTTTCTGAAGCAGTCTCTCTTAAATGAAAAGGAGGAAAAAGTACAAAAGTCGTGAAAACAAAATACTCAGCAAAAATACTTGCATCTAAGTGTGGTGCAGTGTGGAGTGGAGAAACAAAGGGGAACAGAGCTTCTCCTGCTAAATTTAACTTGTCTAAGTGGGTCTACATACCATACAAAATGGGAGGAAGCTGGCGAGTGCGCCATCATAGTTAATTTTAGCTTCAATACATATGGCCTTATTAAATTTCCGTATTAACAGACTGTCAAGAAACCCAACGAATGATTATTTAGAGTAATAAATTATTAATTAAATCCGACCGTCGCGCTTTGGAAGTGGGTGAGAATCTTTCCGAAGTCATGTAAACGATAAATAAATTTATGTAACACAATGACCTAACTTATACAGGATTTTTGGACTACTGATATTTTTTCTAAAAACACAGGTAAATAAATAGACCATAATACAAAATATAAACATTGTTTGCTAAAAGAACGGGCAACTGGTTCGCCTTACGACTGATTGCCGTAGCAAAGGAAATAAGGTGTTTCCTTCTTCATAATGTTTCAATGACTGGCTTACAATGAAACGCAAATTACGCGTGAATGCACCGGGTGAGAGGGGACACACGAACAAATAAAGTCCACTCGCAAAGTGAAACGCTTTTATGTGGTCTGTGCCCGAAAGAAAAGCAACATGTGTTTCCTCTTTGATTCAAGAGACATTCATGCCCGATCGTGTTGGGATCTGATCCGCATTTGGCAGACAAACTGTTAGAATACCAGCAGGAGATGAAGCATCTTGAATGAGGCTTTCTAGGACTTTCGTCCGTCAGTCCTGTCAAAAATCCATGAACTAGTATATACCGGTACATAAATCTTTCACAAGAAATATTTTGCAACAGTCTGTCACCTCCCTATCACACAGAGGTTTCTGCCTCCAGCTACACTGCTTTCTTTGTCGAGGCTATCGAAGAATGAATATACCACAATTCACTGAATAAGACGCGGTAAGTCTATTTCCATACGCTTTGTTGTCAATACAGACGAAATTATGGCTTGTATTTTCCTGTACTTACTATTAACAGTCCAATTAAATCAAATTACTTTCGCTCGTATCTTAATTTTAGGAGCTATATTCTATATCATGACATATAAAGACAGTAACAAATGTTTTGAATATGTGGCATAGTTCAGATATCAAGGAACAACTGTAAGAAATCAAAACTAAATTCAGAAGAAAATTAATGGGAGATTGAATTCAGGTAATGCTTGCTACCATTCAGTCCAAAACCTTTTGTCTTCTCGTCTGCTGCCAAAAAACATAAAAATTAGAATATACAAAACTATAATTTTGCCGGTGGTTCTGCATGGGTGTAAAACTTGGTCTCTGACATTAAGGGAGGAACACAGACTGAGGGTGTTTGAGAACAGAGTGTTGAAAAGAATATTTGGACCGAAGAGAGATGAAGTGATAGGAGGTTGGAGAAAACTGCATAATGAGGAGCTTCATAACTTGTATTCTTCTCAAAGTATAATTAGAATGATCAAGTCAAGGAGGATGAGGTGGGCAGGGCATGTAGCACAAATGGGCGTGAAGAGGGATGCATATAGGATATTGGAGAGAAAGCCAGAAGGAAAAAGACCACTAGGAAGTCCAAGACGTAAGGGGGTGGACAATATTAAAATTGATCTTAGAGAGATACGACTGGATTGTATGAACTGGTTCGATCTGTCTCAGATAGGGACTAGTGGAGGGCTCTTGTGAACAGGGTAATAAACCTTCGCTTCCATAAAATGCTGGGAAGCTCTTCAGTAGCTGCACAACTGGCGGCTTCTCAAGAAGGGCTCAGCTCCATGAAGTTAGTTATACTCTCCTTAGTTAGATTTCATTGCACACTCAAGTCTTCGATTTATAAAAGAAATAGACACTTCCAACGTTTTATAGAAACCAAAGTATTATTGATATTGGCAAAATACACGTACTTGCATGGTCTTTTAGTATATGTTTTTAAGTTTGTATGACTAAGTTAGCAATGTTCTATGTGTGAGCCTTTTGTCCCACGACAGATATCAATACGATAATCCAATTCGTTCCAAACTGACCGGAGCATGCCCTCGCCAACACTCGCAACAGCTGTCGTGATGCGTTGCTTGGATCATTTACACTTACAGGAAGTGGAGGAACAAAACTCTGTCTTTGATATATCCCTACAAGAAAAAATCAAACTTGTCAGATCCGGAATTGCTGGTGGCCAACGTGTCAGTGCCATGTTCTGGCCTGTTGAGCGGCCAATCCAACGTCGAGGCAGGTTTTGATTCAGGTAATTTCGAACCTCCATGTGCCAGTGAGGCGTATCAAAGAAACAGCGGCTCTGGTCTAGAACACCGACATTAACGGCCGCGGGGAATCGTTGCGGTGGCCACGCGACACCCTCTAACCTCTAGAGTTGGCAATAATTTCGGCGACAAGCGGCGGTCGCTCGGTCGTTATAGTTCGCTTGCGGACTGAAACCACGGAGTTTTTTTTTGTAGCTTATAAGGAAACATTGTTAAACGTTTCCGCAGAATTCTCCACACAGTCTCTTGTGGAATCTGTGATTCTAAACTTGCATGTGTTGTCGAGTTCTTTGAGCTGCGCATGTAGGTCTCACAAACATGAGCCACTTGTTCCTCTGTTATAGGTGATCTCCCAGAACTTTTCCTTCTGCATAAACAACCATTGTACTGAAATTTCTTGCTCCAATCTTAGATTGAGTGCCTTGTAGGTGGATGTTTACCATATCATGTTCACAAATGCTGCTGTACGACGGCAACAGAGTTTGTTTTCGTTAATTCCAACATATAAAAAGCCTTCTCTACAGGAGAAGTAGCCATTCTGTTTAGCTGACGCAACGGGCGCTAACGTGATGCTGACGTCATGAAAAGCTGCAGTCGCAAAAAGTTTCATCCCAACTCTATAATACTGTGCATATTACGTGATTACCTGTTTAACGGTTTGGGTTCTATATAACGTTGAAAGTGTCTATTTCTTTTTATAGTAACCCAGCATTAACAAAAGAAGCAGCTAAATAACCCAGTCTTACGTTCAGAAGTTTCCGTGAATTATATAGTGATACGTCATTCTCTATTTTGGGGCATGGAAGGTGTACGAAACCATTAGAAGCGAAATTAAAACCTTTGTACAGGACAACGAATTGTTAGTTGAACATCATACACAGAAAGTGACCCGCGCAAGAGGAGTTCCGGCATAAATTTCCTTCAACTACAGCAGATTTAAAGCTACTGTATTTGGAACCGGAACAAACTATTCCGCCTACGATTCAAATGCATAACACGTGGACAAACTCCGTGGTTTTAGTCCGCAAGCGAATTATACCGACAACTTTAGCGGACAAAGGGTGTCGCGTGGTGAGCGCAACGAATCCCCACGGCCGTTAATTTCGGTTTTCTAGACCGGAGCCACTATTTCCTTGAAATACCTCCTCAATTATCCTCACGAGGCTGAGTGGACCCCGTTCCAGACCCATTACTTCTCACAAAATCTGGTAGCGCCGGGAATCAAACCCGGACCTCTGGATCTGTAACCAGGAACTCTGAACACGCGGACAATATAAGTAATTCCTATAGCAGAATTACTATCATTTACACGTTATTTCTACGTTCACGTACATGTACGGGTGAGGTTACTTTTTGTACTGCATGTTGAATAATCTGGCTATTTCTGTCGCATGTCTGGAAGCAATGGATAGTAGGCGCCAGCAAGAAACACGAGTGGCTTGATGCATTTATCATAGAGAACTGTGTAAGACCACCACGAACTAAAGGAGATCAAAAGCTTGTATATGGTCAGAGGAACCCTGCACGGTCGATAATGCCACCTCACAATTATAGCAAGCCTGCTGCCATTGTCTGTCTAAACAAAGCCAGAACCGGGAACGGAAAAATATTAAAATACATGTCAAATTACACACTTTTAGCTATTTCTTAAAATAAGAAAATACAAAGTAGTCATACCTGTGTGTCACATGTTTCTATTACTAGTTTTTCAAAATAAATAGTGTTATTAATGAAAATCGGAACAAAAAGCAGGTCACCATGTATAAAACCGGCGTCACGCATCGTAAATCCATAGCATCAGTAATGAAGACTAGGCACTGTAACAAAGGTTTTAAGGTCAGGCTTAAAGCTAAAAACAAGACAGAAAATTTTAAGTTTTCTACGATATAAAAAATTCGTTATAGGTTATAAAAAAAACAAGCACGAAAAGATATTGTTACGCATAGGGTGGTTGTACGTGACTTATAGACGGGATTTGGATAGATTGAATGGATTTATTGATACCTTATATACACCGCTCGGAACTACAGGCAATTACAGCGCTATCGATATTCCCACACTTTAAAATTCACGGTTACACACACACTAGGGTTCTCAGTTTATTACTAGTCATATCCTGGCAACGGATATATAACAGTCTCAATGTCATTGCAGCATACATGAAGTCTTTTTTGCACATTCTAATTCTTTTGTTGTCATTTCTTCTCAGTCACCTTCGACTGTCGACTCTCTAAATCTTATTCTCTGCTGCAACTGCAATCTCCAGAACTAGACTCAGTTCTAGTTCAATTCAATTCTCCCTGCTTCCAAGCTCATATCCTGGCAGGCTGGAAACTAAAATAACTCGAAGTAAAAGTTACTACTAACTCAAACGGTCAGAGTTAGAGTTACTTTACGAGTGGCGCTTTACCGCCAATTAGTTCGTCTCGGAGCAAAGCCCCTTGAGACTCACGACCAGTATTTTTTTTCAACTGAACAATTGTGGTTATAGTCCTTATGTAAGTTCCTCTCTGACGGGGAGATGAGTGTGTCGTTTACAATTGCTGCAGAGCCGTGTTGTAACTGCAGATCCTTGGATGGATATGTCTGGTAACGTATTTAATACGTCCAACTGGCATGCTCGTGCTGAAATCTATACTGCAATTTGAGGAGAGATTTTATTGTTCCTGGTGATTTCTTCCAGCATCTTGAATTCACATACGTGTCGTTTTTGTGACTTTCACAACACCGTTCGTGGGAAGCACACTGTCGCTATGCGCATATAATACGAACGCTGTATGGGGTGATTCTTGACGGAGGGGGTGTGATTCATGCTAAATAAAGAGATTCTTTCCGAATACTGCGATCTTCAGCACAGAAGCTATCCGACGCCCTCTATACCATTCCAGTACTGCTTTATCTTCATTCATCTCCATTATCATCTCACTTCCGATGTGCCAAGAAAGGAACTCGAGTGCTGAAGAACCTTACGAGTATTCGGCGACGTTAAAATCAATGGAATTCATTCATTCACAGTTCTTGTAGATGCCCCCTTCGGGGAATACAGTTCCAACGTTCATGTCCATACTAGTGTACTCGTCCCCCTGTTCAATACCATCATCATGATGCCGGGTGGGATTATGGCATTACAATGCGCCGATAGATAGCACAACGCGCATATTGCAAAGAGTACTAATTCTGCCGGTAGGTGCATCTGACAATAACAGTCGATCTGTCGTCATTTTCATTAAAATGAAGAGAAGGGCTTCCTAAAACCTGAATTTTGCACTTCCCCCCCCCCC
>NW_019743160.1:964006-973425 GCF_002891405.2 Cryptotermes secundus | reverse complement strand
ACTGAATTTCGAGTGCGCAGACGCCCTTGTAGGTCTACTTGAATAACAGGGCCCGCATTAAATTAACAAGCAGATAATGGTTGCGTGATGATTCCCATTAGCACTCAGCATCGTCACAGTCCTAGTGCCTCTCTTGTGGTCGAAAGAATGGGGAAATTGCCGACAGACAGACAGATAGATAGACACATAGATAGACAGACAGACAGATAGCTAGATAGACAGACAGGTAGGCAGAGAGGTAGATAGATAGATAGACACACACAGCTAGATAGAAAGACAGACAGATAGATAGACAGAGAGATAGAGATACAGACAGACAGACAGATAGATAGATAGACAGACAGATAGATAGATAGACAGACAGATAGCTAGATAGATAGCTAGACAGACAGACAGGCAGGCAGACAGGTAGACAGACAGACAGACAGACATAGATAGATAGAAAGACAGACAGATGGATAGACGGATGGATGGACGGACGGACAGATAGGTAGACAGATAGTAACGATTTGTATAAGAGCGCGATAAATCCGATTATCAATCCAAACTCCGTCTATAGTCTCTCAATCATGTGACAATATTCAGACGTCCCAGTTACAACTCTACTTGTAGGCCACTATTTGCAAAGCAAAATGTGAGACAGGGAGGTTGTCGGTTCTTGAAAATCCCGCTGCTGTTTTATTCATCAGTGTGTCACAGGCCAAATAAACTGAGCACCAATGAACTACCAAGTCTCGTATAAGGCGTCCATGAGTACATACAAAAAGATGTCCACGATCTAGGAACTGCTTCTATATGAAATTAAGCTCCTCGATCGTGTTGGTTTACGGCAAGGCTCTAGCCTTGTATTAGAGGGGTGCTCTGCCCGAATCTCAGCCAGAGCCCATGCCATCACGACTGAAGTTTTTGGCACCTTTCCTCGGTCCCTACAGGTAAAATTACGTTACTCTTGGCGATTTTATAGTAAAATGTTTCCTAACGAAAATGCACAATAAATTTTAGTTGTAACAATTAATATTTTATTGAACTCTCTCAGTGCAATGGTTTGAGAACTTATTATTGTCAACAGCTTTTAAACTGAGTAGAATGGTGTTCTGTCGTGATATGAATTTACTTTCATACAGAGTGGACATAGGTCACTAACGCTTCATGATCAATACAATACAAGTTTTCAGTTCGAACTGGCAACACCGCCATTGGACGCGCAATACAGCAAAACGCTCGCAAGCCCACGAAGCCTCATGCCTCATGCTGTGTGATGTAGAAGTACAACGAAAGTGTATGGGACGGCGTTATTGTGTGAGGCTTCAGACGCAAAGCAGGACGACAGAGACTCGGCAGCGGCGCCTTCAAGTGCTGGCAACTGTACTCATACAGCACCGGACTATACTGTATGTGCCAACAAGGTAACATACAGCTTCCTCCTAATACTGTAGAGATGGACAACTTCTCTTTACCCGCTGACATAACGAACAATCTTTAAAATTGCGAACTTTCTTCGCTGTTTCCTGTAAAAACCTGGAATTATACACATCGGGGCCATGACTTTGAATCTCGCATAGAGATAAGACGTTTGTCTTAGACATAACGAACAACCTTTAAAATTCCGAACTTTCTTCGCTGTTTCCTGTAAAAACCTGGAATTCTACACATCGGGGCCATGACTTTGAATCTCGCATAGAGATAAGACGTTTGTTCGAGATCCTCATCTCAGCAAAACACATAATTCAAGGTCATAATCCCTTCATTTTGCGGCCCCGTGATGGCTTAGTCTTCAGTACAATTAGAGATGCAAAATGAGGAAAGACTTGGGAAATCCACGACAGAACGCTATAAGAATTTGTATATAATAAAACTTAAAAACATTGTTCAACGAGTTGTCTTTAAAGTTACAAATGGATATAGAACTTAAAAAATTAGAGTACTGATTTGAAAAATACTTTTATTTCTCAACATAATCTCCCTGTACATTGAGGCACTTGTCCCATCGTTTCACAAGCCCATGAAAACCAGCAGCATATCATTCTTTGGGCTGCTGTCGGAATCAGGCGGTGACTTTCCTACAGAAGGGTAACTACAGACACTATATCCACTGCTACTGGCTGTTCACACGGCATGGCCTGCCTCATAATGCATGACTGATTAGGTTTTCACAAAGTCTGTGCATGATAGGTGCCGCGCATGCTGACCCCAAAACACAAAATGCAAAGAATGGGTGTGGCATTATAGCATCTCAATCGCTACCATCATGAAGGACACGATATGCTAGTCCGAATCGTCACAGGTGATCAGTCGTGCTCCAAGCGACTTCCATTTGTTTGGCCCTCTTAAACATCATCTTTCGGCTGAACATTTTCCCGACGATGAAGTTGTAGAAAGGGAAGTTACCGCCTGGTTCTGACAAAAGCCCAAAGAAATTTATGCTGCTGGTTTTCAGGGGCTTGTGAAACGACGGGACAAGTGCCACAATGTACAGGGAGATTATGTTGAGAAATAAAAGCATTTTATAATTCAGTACTCTTATTTGTTTAAGTTCTATATCCATTTGTAACTTACTTATTGACCTACCTACGTACAAATGTTCGTCAACAGAAGAGAAGGCCGTCTAGTGCCGTGAAAGTCAACTAAAGTTTTCGAGGAATATATTGTTTCCATTTTCATGATATAAAAGTAAGATAAGCTTGCTGCCTACTTAATGCCGGTGTATTACTCGGCTTGCTCTTCAACCATGAATATGGAGGCGATATTTTCCTTCAATAGGTAAGTTGACTGTCGCTAGACTAAAAGGCGTTATATCCCAGAAGTCACACGCACCGCTACGAGAACATCAAACCTAACATTCGTCAACAGACTTTACTTCAGCTGAAATCGCTTTCAACATTGTTTTTAATGATAACTCGGGCGAACGAACTAAAGTATCGCGACGTAAGCACCACAACATACAGCAGTCTTCTTTTTATTGTAACAGCACGAATCTTGTGAAAGTGTGTGCAGGACAGAGAAACACAGTATGTTAAAAGTACGTATACCGGTTACATATGCGTAGCAACATTTAAAGAAAAAGCACAACCACATTTTTCTACTACCGTCAACTAGCTTCTCCCTACTGAAAAACAGACAATACAAAACGTCACACTCATTTTACTCGACACAGTCTACTGCAAGCTTCCCGATAACAACGATTTCGTTACGATAAAAACGAAATACAAACATCCAGCAGAATATGGTCGTACAATAGATGCCTACTTTCCAGCACCCTCCTAGCAACCCATTCACAAATGCCCTGACCGACCTACTGCTTTAACAGAAAGCATATGATATGGATTAATTTCAAGGCACGTGTGGATAAATATCCTTAACGGTAACTTATAAATTCATAAATTTTTACCTATTCGATAATCTTTAATAGGATCTATCTATCTGTGGCTCTACAGTCTGTTGTTGGGCCTCGGCCACTTTTGAGTCACTTGATCTCTTCACACAGACGGTAGGACTCCTTGGACGGGGGATCAGCCGGTCGCAAGGCCGCTGCCTACACACAGAACACAGACACAGAATAAATGCATACAGACATCAATGCCTAAAGTATGATTCGAACCCACGATCCGAGTGTTTGAGCGGGCGAAGACAGTTCATTCCCTAGACCACGCGGCCACCGTGATGGGCAACTTGAATAACAGCATGACATAAATTCTCAAGCAGTGTCATTACATTATATTACATGAAACGAATTTTATTCAAATGTACCAAATGTCTCCTATTCACCTTCAAATTACGGTTAGCCTCGCATTTATTCATAAACCAACAAGCAGGTATACAGTATGTGTGTATGCATGGGGCTACACACAAAAACAATACTTAGATCGTCCAGTGTAGTACGGAATAAATGATATCCCTGAGGATGGTTAGGCCGATGAGAGTGGCGGTACGGTCTAGGGCATGAACTGTCCTCGCCCGTTCGAACACTGGTTTCGTGGGTTGGAATCTCACTCAATGCAGGAATGTCTGTGTGCGTTTAATCGGTGTTTGTGTTGTTCTGTGTGTAGATAGCAGCCTTGCGGCGGGCTCATCCCCCGCCCAAGGAGTCCTACCTTGTATAGGATCAAGAAACTGAAAAAGTGGTCAAGGTCCAACAAAGGGCTGTAAAGCCATAATAGAAGAGAATAGAGTACAGTCTGGCACTGGAATAAGCTTACAGGCTAATTGAGTGAGGTCTGTTAGTAAATCTGCTTGAAACGACAAGATTTCAATGAAGGTAACACATCCTTCTTGCCACAGGCTAAGATGCTGTAACGCTCAAAATCGTACTGAATAATACTTCAATACTGTCACGTGTTGGGTGTATAACGCGCGACAAGTAACTTCACGCCTTATTTCTCTTCCATTCAGATTTTCTTTTGAAAACGTTGTATGCATTTCTCAAAGGTTCCCCGCCAAGCTTTAATTTGACTATCCGAATAATGTCAGATGAAGGTTAGAAACTCTGAAGCTCTCCATTCGCAGTTTTATACAGGATTCTGGTATTTAATACCTGTGAAAGCCTATCAAAACGAAGCAAGCGCTACCCAACCAGCTCGGACCACTAGCTGTTCCCGACCCAATGGGCGCTGGCGCTGCTGTGGTAGCTGCCACATAGAAGCGAGCGATAGCCAATCAGCGCGGACCATTGCCTCTTGCGCCCCATATTCTCCTCAGCACCAAGTTCTCAAACATTCTTAATCGACTGTCTTCCTTTGAAGTTTTACTTGTCCGTCCTATCGTACCCAAATAGGATGCACAAAACCTCTAGGCCAAAGCTTTAATCTGTTGGTATCACTAACGAAGAAAAGTATATATAATTTTTAAAAATGTAATTCCAACCACATTGCCGTATCAGTGAGTACTGCTGGATAAGGAAGCACAGAACTGACATTCCTGTTAGGAACTTCTTCCTAAGTAACAAACTGTATATTATTTCTCAATATCCCAGCTTGCTAATCAAAGAATGTTCAAGAACTCTCGGTGTATATAATTACAATAACCTAACCGCAGCATGTTCACACAACATTTTTTCGAGTAAATTCATTACTGAATAATGATGCCAACTTGGTTCGACAATCAGAATTTATGAGATATTTGTGAACACAGCGTCTAAACTGAAGAGATAAAACTGTGGATAACTAGGTCGCAATATACCAATGCGACGCACAGTCAGAAACAATACACGTCAGAACAACTTGTCCGTAACACACGATATAATAGATTAACATCATTGTCTACACAGAAGTTCGAATACAACTTCAACAGAAATGCTAAACATATAAAAGCAAAAGCTGATTACGTCAGTTGTGATAGTTTCGTGAACATGTCTCTGTAGTTACTGTTGCTATTGCGGTTATCTTCCTTGTTGCTGTTGCTGTTACTACTATAGCTACTACTACTACTACTACTACTAATTAAAGGTAAGCATTGGAGTAAAACAAGTTAATGCATACAACTAAACAAACAAAATAACAATAATATCATTATTACAGATCTAAGTTGTTATTGACAATTGAATAATTAAAAGTATAGATATTCAGAAAGAATAATAATAATATTAATTCAGTTTAACTGTTGTTTATGTTCGTGTAAATAATAATAGTAACAACATTCCTGGCTCCGAATATGTCAACGTCCCTGCAAACAACATCAGCAGCTGCTGCGCATCTAGCAGAGGGACAATTTTTACATGAGGAGCAAACACTGAACAATGCAATAATAATAATAATAATAATAATAATAATAATCACAACAACATCTTTTCCAGTACAAAGTCTGTTATGGATATTGAAAGAACAGAATCTTTCAGTCGTTTCAATATTCCCAAATGTTTTTTTCTCCGTTTGTTGGTTATTTTGAAGTCCTTTCTTGGAAGACTGTCAGACCTCATGCTGTCAACGTGTAAGGAATATATGGAACAGAATGCGTTTCCTGTAGTATTTCCTACTCAGTCGTCGATGTCACCTTCCGCGGCATACTCTCTTGTACACTGCAGCGGTCCTGACTCCAAAATTACAGGGAGATAGCTACTATTACATCTCTCTCTCTCTCTCTCTCTCCTCTTGCTCCCACTTTGGAGCATTCGGCTGATTTCTAAGTTTCACGATCATTTCTTACACACGGCAGGACTCCTTGGACGGGTGATTAGCTCGTTGCAAGGCTCCTACCTAAACACAGAATAAACACATACACACACCAAACATCCATGCCTTGTGTGGGATTCGAACCCACGATCCCGGCTTCCGAGAGAACGAAGACAGTACATGCCTTAGACCGCTCGGCTACCGTGACCGGCAAGTGCTATATCAGCGCTGGAGGAAATGCTAGGACACTACGACTGTCCAGAGACCTACAGGTAGCAAGTAATCCTTTACCATTAGAATGTCACCCTTCGGCTAGCAACAAACTGGCAGGAATCCTAATTACTTTCAATGTATTATTATTATCATCATTACCATTATTATTATTATTATTATTATTAAACTGATGCCAACAAGCTGGAACGCATTCAAAAGAAGTTTGCTGTCTGTGTTTTAACAGTTTCTATCATCAAGTCCAAGCTATTCTCTTGCTTTGGAGGAGTTAAAACCGCACACTTTGTGAATGAGGAGACATCGGCTATATGCTCCCTTTTCTTGTTCAAGTTTACCTTGGTTCCAAATTCTGCCCTTCTGTTTTGGAAATTAGTAGTCTTCGACTTCCTGCTCGGTACATCAGAGACTTTCCTTTATTCAATGTCTCCTCCTCAAGTAAAAATTGTCCCCCTGCTAGATGTGCATCTGTTACTAATTTTCTTTGCAGGGACGTTGGCGTGTTCGGAGCCAAAACCGCTCTCCTTAATCATATTTATAATGGTCCTTGCATCGTGCTAAACACTAATTTTACGCAGCATGTACGTACCGTGTATGTGTATAATCTGTCTCATGACAAAACTATTGTAAATGTTCATAATTCACTTTTCTCGCCTGTTAATGATAACTTTTATTTTTCATGGAATTTTATGGCCTCTGTGCTGTTAAGTTTGCAGGTATATAAAAACAAAAAATACATTATTATAATTATTGTTATTATTTACTTACTCATGGAGCTGAGCCCTTCTGAAGGAGCCGCCAATTCTGCAGCTGCTCAAGAATTTCCTAGCATTTTATGGAATCCGAAGATTCACTACCGTGTTCACAAGAGCCCTCCAATGGTCCTTATCCTAAGCCAGATCAATCCAGTCCACACCATCCCATTCTATCTCTCTAAGATCCATTTTAATATTGTCCACCCACCTACGCGTTGGTCTTCCCAGTGGCTCTTTCCTTCTGGCTTTCCCACAACTATCCTATATGCATTCCTCGTCTCCACCATTCGTGCTACATGCTCTGCCCACCTCATCCTCTTTGACCTGATCGTTCTAATTATAATTGGAGAAGAGTACAAGTTATGAATTATTATTATTATTAATTCCGTGAGTGACTTGTGCTCTCCTAACCCTAAGAAACTATACACTGGTAGAAAATGTGCCCTGTCTTACTCTAGGAATACTAACGTTCTGAATTACGAGTATCAGCTTTGTCAAGCTGCCATTACCCACACCAGCACCAGAAGTGAGCTTGGTCTCTTTTTTGTGCAAAATTATATTTCCACAATCATGCTTATTTCATACTTTCTGAATATATCAAGCTGTTGGGTCTTATTTGCTCCATAAACTTCGGATTTTCATCTCTGGAATGTTTACATGTGTTATACTTTACGTTATTTCGATCAAAATCAGAACATGCCTCTGCAGTTTGGAACGCTATCACGTCTACTGATGCTAACAGGCTCGAGCCCATCCAGCGTCGACTTATATGTCCGTTTGTTTCTGTCGTTTGCTCCTCACGTACATTATGAGTACATGTATGGTTATGGTTCAGAGAATTCTCTATGTAAACGGAGACATCATCTTGATGTCCTTTCTTTTTAGTTTATCGCGGCCTTAAATCCTGCCCTGCTCTGTTGGAAAATATTAAGAATTCGTGATCCCACTTCTTTTCAAAGTTCAGCGTTTGCTCCTCGGTTAAACATTCCCCTTCTGCTCGGAGCGCCTATGCTGCCAACGTTGTGGGTAAGGACCTCGATATATTTTAAATCAAACAGTTTATCTCAATCACATAGCATAATTGCATTTGTTGGTTTTCCCAGAATGCCTTATTGTTTAGTGATATGCACTCTTATACTTAATGTCTATGCTTTTTAAGGTAAAATAATATAAGTATTTGTCCTCTTGAGTCAGCAAGTAAAAGAAATAAACAAACAAAAACGAACTCCGTGGTTTCAGTCCGCAAGCGAACTATGCCGACCGAGCGACCGCCGCTCTTCTTTGTTACGTGGGGTAGAAATAGTGGGGTTTACCTGCGCTATATCCTAAACCGTCCTTGTGGCTATTGTCTTTACGTTTCTGTTTGACTGTAATGTAATTAACTGTATTTACATGGCGATGTGTTTGTAATTGACCTTGCAGGTGTTAACTCCGAACATACGTAAATAATAAAGAACCGAAATTAATTGATTTTCTCGCACTGACCTTGGTTTTCCACACAGGCTTCGGTGTATTTGGAACTCTGTCAAGAATGGGAGAGAGCCCACTGGGAAGAAAGGTGTAAGTGGGTGGATAATATTAGAATGGATCTCAGAGATATAGCATGGGGTGGTATGGTCTGGATTGATCTGATTCAGGATAGGGACCAGTGGAAGGCTCTTGTGAACACGGTAATGAACCTTCAGGTTCCATAAAACGTTGAGAAGTTCTTGAACAGCTGCACAACTGGCGGCTTCCCAAGAAAAGGTCAACTCTGCGAAGTTAGTTATTTAGTTACTTAGTACATATTTTAATAGATGTGAGCGTGATTCGATGGTGATAAATTCGGAGGGGCTTTAGCACACCTGTGATTTGGAATTCAGGAAACTAAACCATGAATATGAATTAAATATTAGCCTACAAAGCGAACCCTTCCGTATGTTTACGACACTCTTCTTTGAGATCGGGTTGGTTTGAAATCGTGGGTCGGTTCCAGACCTCTTAAGTGCACGGCGGATGTAACGAAACAGTCTGACCCGATACAATTAGAACGGATTTCATTTCATTCGGAATAAGTCTATGGTTTACGATAACGAAGTCTATTTACAGTATACAGAATAACATTAAATAATTTGACAAAATCACAAACAGGCTTAAGCGGATTATTAAAATCGAAAAACGCACACAACATATACCTAATCCCAATCAGCTGCCATAGGAAAATAAAACAGTTTCTGGAGAGCGATCCGTCATGACTGAAAAATAGATGCACGAGAAACAATGAGATGATGATGATAATAATAATAATAATAATAATAATAATAATACACTTGGTCGTCGACTTGCGACCTAT
>NW_019743160.1:916370-963676 GCF_002891405.2 Cryptotermes secundus | reverse complement strand
CCAGATCGACTTACGACCTGTCAGTCAGAACGGAAGTCGGTCATAACTTATTATTATTATTATTATTATTATTATTATTATTATTATTATTATTATTAATAGTAGTATAACAATATTTTTTCTCTTCACCACCACGTCTGGATTGACCCTGTGACCCTTCCGTCCTCGTGTTCAATGGGCACAAGATATCCTTTCACACGGATTAGGACCGAAGTGGAAGTAATCATTTACCTCCATTTAGAGCCTCGGTGTAGGCCTACACGGAGCGACCTGTAATCGCCTTCATGATAGGATACTGAGACACACAGTATCCTTTGTTATAATTTTCTTCATGAAGGGAGAAAATGAAAGTACAGTGGAGGGATAGCTTCTAAACTAAAGTAGCTTTCTTTCCACTCTGTTCAAGCAAGATATTTTTACAAATATTATGTTTCTGGACATGATTTTGCTCTTTATTTTTTGTGTATTTCTATGTACTCGTGCTAACTTTGTAATTGGCCACTGTGCTGTTAAGTTTGCACATAAATAAACACGAATTGAATTATCCATCGTCCCGTTTTATCTAAAATACCGTCCTGTTTACATTTCAAAACACAACGTTTCGGAGACTGGATTCTGTCTCCGTCTTCAGATAAAACCTACAGAGTTGGGCCCAATCTCCGGAGATAGGGACTAGTTCTATCAATTGTGCCCAACTGAGTAGGTGTTACCTGAAGACGGAGCCAGAATCCAGTATGCGAAACGTTGTGTTTTGAAATATAAACAGGACCACGAATAATGTCCAGTAACGTAATACCTGTGCTAACGTACCATCGTCACAAACTTTTAGAAACATTCCTCTATTTCAGCATCGTGTTGCTAATCTTCAATTAAACGTCTATGTATCCACAGTCCGTTAATAATGCAACAATTGTTTATTCACCGTTAGGTGTTAAGTGGTGATTAAATAATTGTTGCATCATTGACGGGCTGTGCGTACACAGACCTTTAATTTTAGAAGACATATTTACCGTTACATACTGGACATTCAGCATGTACCATGTCGAACGTTAATAACTATAAACTCAAATCAGCGTACGAGTTACAATGGATTCTGAAAGATATGTCAAGCTTTGTCGATAAACAGGACATGATTACAATTCTGTTCTAATGTAAGCAGACAAAGAAAGTCATCCTTGCAGATGTATATGCTTAATGACATGCAATCATTTATTCGCATGCTTCATGTTCCAACATTGGGCTCAGGAACAGCAGACGACTCTGAATAATGCAGACTATGAGGGCAGAGCAATAACATATTTCTGGGGATTGCGTCAACAGAGAATCTTCGACTTCTGTATAATGTGCAGAGTCAGAACATATTGTGACGTACAGGCCCATTGCAAGGCAACGGCTCCATAAACAGCTTCCAGCGGAGACCGATTCTGGGTAAACAGCCCGTTGCTAGGTAAAGGCTACAACAATATGCGACAACAGTAGGCGTCCCCTGCTAGGCCCTGAAGCTATATAACAGTGAATTACTCAGCTCCAGTTCAGTAGAGTCAGATCCTAGCCAGAACTAAGTGAACCCTAGTCAATCATGGAAGAATGGTTCGGCTAAAGATTTGTGATTACGAGTGATTGCACAAGGAGCCGAAGAACATGACAGTGTGTCGGATAATGATTTGTGAACTGTTGTAACCAGTTGTATAAGGTCCAATAAATTCGATCATCAAATCTAAAACCCGTCTTCTAAGTCATGCAAACCCCTAACATGTGTGACGATATCACTATATGTTAAACGATGTTTCCATTTGGGAATATAGGCTTGCACATGCTCCTACAGAGTTGATGCAGCATCTGAAATTAACCAACGTCAAGTCAATATGATCAGCTGTAGTGGGTTTCAATCCTCCAATTTGAAAACTCATATGAAGACCGGGACGCCGTACCGATACGTGATCTTCACCTATGTCAACAACTTCGGTTGATTAAGTAATTCAAGCTACAGCGTCAAATGACAGTTTAATTTCATTCAGAATCTGAAATCTCTAGAGACAGGAAGTTTCTGGGGGAAGAAACAATCAGCCTAGGGCATGAGAAAGTCTTTACATAGCGTAAACCAAAATTAGGCGAAGACTACTACCTTTCGGGATACAACGCCGTGTAGTCGGTTGAAAATCAACTGGTGTTTCCTACGAACATATCGCCTCCATCTTCAGGGTCGAATAAGCCGAGCAAAATACCAACGTGAAAGTAGGTGGCAGAGCCGAGCAATCGGCTGGCCGGAGATTTTGGATTCTATAGGAAGCAGGAGAGGAAATGGAAGAGTGCACCTCAGTTCCCACTGACTCGCCATGGGGCAGAACGGAACCGCTGGGCTCTCACATGACCACCGAGGGAACCAATAGGACACAAGAACAGAGGTTTAGGTTGGCCCTGAAAAGGGTCGGTTTTGCTGATTGTGTTGGGCGGGGAACCGACGTATACGGGAAAGAGGTCAAGTGACTGAGACGCAGGCATGAGGTAGAGGAAGGAAGTCGGGACATCAGGGTGGGGGCTGGTGAGTGTCCAGAGAGGGCAAACTTGATTTTAAACTTTCAGACATATCTCTCTAATGAAAATTAAAATAAAAAATGGTTTCATTTTAACTAACAATTCTATAACGACGGATGTATATTCAAGGACCATCTGATGAAGACCTCTGCAAATCGAAACATGTAGTGGGATAAAAAAAATAAACTGAGTATTAACACCTTATTATTGGTTTTGTAATCAATTGTTGTGATGACAAATCCTAAAAACATCTTCAATTTACGAACACTCTGTACTGAAAATTACCACTCCACCAGCGCGTACTGTACAGTGAAAGTGTTTCTAATGACCGTGAGTTTCGTATTCCACAATGAAACAGTAACGACTGTTACAGACATTCACCTCGATTTACTTCTCTGCTAAACTGAAAGAACATTAATAAAAGGTGTCAGAATCAGGCCCCAGAAACATGCTTTGAACAGTCTAGTGGCTGCGGCAGACGTCTGTGGCACTAGATAAACTGGAACCGAAGTAAACATTTTCATTTCTCATAAAATGCCTGTATTTTATAGCCAACGCTGAATCCGTTATATATGGCAACATAATCGTTACGGGAACAAAAAACCGCATTTTGTTAATCGTCTCAAAAGATTCAATTTGTAGACCGGCAAAAGAAACTGTTTTGCCGAAGACAAGACAGCTGCATTACAGACACGGTGAAATTAAGCTGTGTGAATCGCAATCCAGTTCTATTATTTGAATGTCAGTTAATTACAGTCCCTAGACTTATATTTAAATAATGCTGTAACCGATTCGCCCGTATACATCTACCAATCCTTCTGTCCTTTAATGTATAAAATTAACCTAACATGAATGGATATATGAGTAAATGAAAGGATGAACATGATCCACGGCACGCATTGGAGTTTCAGACAGAAAATATAACGGTTAACATTTTATGTCCTCAACATGGACGTAGGGGATTCCTCCCAATTACCGGTTACAATATAAGTGAATATACATTAACCACACCCAGAAATAGACCACTGAAGGTAGCGGTGCAGAGGCCGGACTTTATGGCCCACTTTCATACATACATATATACATCCACACTTAGAAGTTCACAAAATACACGATGATAAACGTCAGTACGCCGGTCACGGTAGCCGAGCGATCTAAGGCATGCACTGTCTTCGCTCGCACGGAGGCCGGGATCGTGGGTTCGAATCCCACTCAGGGCATGGATGTTTAGTTTGTGTGTGTGCGTTTTTCTGTGTTTGTGTACAGGTAGAGGCCTTGCGACGAGCTGATGACCCGCCCAAGGAGTCCTACCGAATGTGTAAGATCTAGAAAAACCGAAGTGAACGGAGTTCATGGAGGTAGGCCTAGGCCCACTGGGGCTGTAGTGCCAAGGGAAAAAAAAATTGGAAGTAATTCTATTACACTGCTACATTCTACTGTTTATATCAATACACAACTATCTCATGATGCGAGTCATGTTCGTGGCATCGTCTCTGTTGTGTAGACAGCATCGACATTCTAAAACTGCCTCATCTCACTCACCAATCATAAAGTAGCACTTCGCACACAGGAACCTCCTGAACGCGAGACAAGTCAGACATTCAATGCATGGCTCGGAGTTATGAAAAGCGGCCGGAGAGATGGTCGATATTCCAGGTGAAATTCGGGTAATATCAGGGGCTCTTGATACCAACACGACAGCGAAAGCGTCATTGCAATGCTACATAATCAGAAAATGTATATTCAACACGCAGAAATGTGCCAGTTTCTGTGGTGGCCACGTTTTATTTCATTTCACAAATGTTTTCTAGAGTTATGAGCCTCCTAGAAATTTCAGACGACATGATTAGTAGGCCTTATGTTCGGTTAAGAGTTCGCATCTGTTGACAAAATGTCAACAGCCCCCCCCCCAATAACGAACATACATGGATACGGGAACTGTGATCTGTATAACTCAGAACATCTCATTTAAATAGCAGTAAAGAGACAGATATGCAGGGTCCGAAGAACGATTATCAATGCTTAGGACCAGCGACAAACCATAGTTCAAAATGGAAGTAAAATTACCTTAAATGTTCCATTCATTATACAAAACTATAATTTTGCCTTTGGTTCTGTAACGATGCGAAACTTGGTCTCTGACATTAAGGGAGGAACACAGACTAAGGGTGTTTGATAACAGGGTGTTGAGGAGAATATTTGGACCGAAGGGAGATGAAGTGACAGGAGGTTGGAGAAAACTGCATAATGAGGAGCTTCATAACTTGTACTCTTCTCCACGTATAATTAGAATGATCAAGTCCAGGAAGATGAGATGGGCAGGGCATGTGGCACGAATGGGGGAGACTAGGAATGCATATAGAATATTGGTGGGAAAGCCAGAAGGAAAGAGACCACTGGGAAAACCAAGACGTAGGTGGGTGGATAATATTAAAATGTATCTTAGAGAGATAGGATGGGATGGTATGGATTGGATTGATCTGGCTTAGGATATGGACCAGCAGAGGGCTCTTGTGAACACGGTAATGAACCTTCGGGTTCCATAAAATGCTGGGAAGTTCTTGAGTAGCTGCACAATTGGCAGCTTCTCAAGAAGGTCTCAGCTCCATGAATGAGTGAGTGCCATTAACTTCATGATGATGGTGGTTTTAGGTCGCTTTTAAAGTTCTAATATCTTAATAGTAGGGTACGAGTATGTTCTAACAGATATTTCGTGCACAGCACAGCATGTACGTACCCCCACCCTCTTCATAGAAACGCTGGCAACCAGACACGTCGTCTCCTTTGCTCTCATCATTCCAAGCGATCCAAATTCTCATCCTGTGGGATCGATAGCAGTGTGGTTCTGTAGCCTGAGGGATAGTGCATCCAGCTCTACTGCAGTAACAGTTGATAGCACACGCATATACTCTATATCAGAGAAGGAGAGGCGAGTCAACATACCACAAATGATCCACGCACTCAAGAAGTTCAATTAATGGTGGAACACTACATGTCTACTAGCGTTAAAGTGAACTCGAAGACAGCGAAACTCCCTACGACCTCAGATGTTTAGTCTTCTGATTCCTGCATTCGGATGCCACATCCGGGGAATCGCTTAGACAATATTATAGATCAAACAGCTTAAAGAACCTATATTTTGTTACTCACAAGCAACATAATGATCCTAATGCCTAATAGTTTTCGTGCTATTTTTTTTTGGCACTAACGTCCCAAATTGGGCCTTGGCCTACCTCCATAAAACTCTCCGTTTCACTTCGGTTTACTAGATCTTAGACATTTGGTAGGACTTCTTGGGCGGGTGATCAGCTCGTCGCAAGGCCTCTACCTGTAAACAGGCATAGAAAAGCGCACGCACACACACACACACAAACATTAAGCATCCATGCCCTGAGCAGGATTCGAACCCACGATCCCGACTTCCGAGCGAGCGAAGACAGTGCATACCTTAGACCGCTCGGCTACCGTGACCGGCGTTACGTGCCAATTACGCAACTGAACTGTCAGTCTATCAAACTTCAATACCAATTTAATCGAGAGGAACTTCGAGCGTAAGTCACGTCTATAGAAAATTAAGTTTAAAACAGGGCTATCCAATTCCAGGCACGCGGGTATTATCCAGCTGGTTAGTTGGTTTTGTGCGCCTGGAGAGAGTGACTTTTCATTCCTCAAAATATGTTAACGCATTCGACCTCTTAAAACAGAAGTCAAATCTTGACCAATGTGTTTATTGCTTACTAATATGTGTAGTTTCTTAATTGATTTCACAGGACCACGTTAACAACTTAGACAAGTATGGAATTGGTATAACTTCATGATCGCACGCAATATTGATGCAGACTAGGGTAGGGATCGGTGGAGGGCCCTTCTGAACACAGTAATGAAACTTTAAAACAAAATAAACTCCGTGGTTTTGGTCCGCAATCGAATTATACCGACCCGGCGACCCCGGCTTGTCGGTGAAGTCAGTGCCAACTTTAGTGGATAGAGAGGGTCGCGTGGTCAGCGCAACGAATCCCTACGCCGTTAATTTCGTTTGTTTTTGGCCGGAACCGCTACTTCCTTGAAATAGCTCCACAGTTATCCTCACGAGGCTGAGTGGACTCCGTTCCAGGCCTACTACTTCTCAGAAAATCTGGTAGCGCCGGGAATCGAACCCGGACCTCTGGATCTGAAGCCATTAACTCTGACCACTGAACATCACTGGTCGGTAATGAACCTTCGGGTTCCATAAGATGTTGGGGAATTCTCAAGTAACTTCGCAACAAGCGGCTTCTCAAGAAGGGCTCAGCTCCATGAAGTTCGTTATTAGCAATACTCATATTTGTAGATTAGAGCATCATTTGCAATGTGAAATAGGCCAAAAACAGAACGATCCTCTGAAAAACCAATGCCGTTTTACACATCCGTAAAACACAAAAGGTTCAGAACCACTGATTTAGACCATCCTGGTATTGTGCATTAAATGCCCATAAAAAGATTCTCCAAAAAGAAATAACACTATTGATATTAAATTCCAAGTTACTTCTTTCTAGAGAAGGCAGCATCTAAAGTAACGCAGAAATCAAACCATAAATTCTTCTGACAAGCAAGCCCTCTGTGTGACTGCTGTACGAAATAGGATTGCTTTACTCATTCATAACAGTGAACACTCGAAGGGAAACCCGCCGCTAAGTAAGCTCAGTAGATTTTTTTAATTCGCTTAGTGGGGGGTGGAGTCCAACTGGGTCCACTCGGCACGGCGGCAACTGAATGGCCTATTGTAGCCTGCCCCGGGTGAGTATGATGATAGAATATTTGGTGCAATGAAGATTGACAGGGGAAACCGAAGTACTTGGAGAAAACCCGCCTCAGCGTCACTTTGTCCACCATAAATCCCACTTGACCAGACCAGGGATCGAACCCGGGCCACCGCGGTGGGAAGCCAGCGACTAACCGCTTGAGCTATGACGCGGCCCAGCTCAGTAGACAGCACTGTATCATCACATAACCGGCGATCAGTTATCAGACAGAAGGCGGATGAGGTCCTCAATTGAAAGGTAATGCCTTCATAAATAAATATATACATCCCCGCAAAGCATTCGCGTCAAAGAAAATGCCAACCTGTCGCGGCGAAATAACGTTTTCAGTTAGAAGAAACGAGTTTTAAAAATCAACATTTATATAAGTCAGTGGACTGTCGAGTATCCAGGAATATGATGAAATGACGTTTAGGATAACGACTGTAAATTGCAGATTAGTATGGATGACAGATGCATTTTGTGTTCACTAAAATATATACACGCATATCATGTACAAAACAGAGTCTGTAAAACTGAAATACAGCATGACGCACTGAGCCATCCGTTGACGTAACAAACCTGTTCGTTGCACCACCATCCCTTCACATATAAGATTAACGATTTGCAGGAGAAATGAAATTCCGCCATTACTAGTCTGCACTTTTATAACTGTCTTTTAGATCACAGCATTCATTCATCGTTGACAGACAAGATTAATTTTTCAACTGCATCGTAATCAGTAAGTAAAGTAAAGGTATCCCTGTAACAGGCCGTGGAGGCCCATAGGGTTGTGAGATGTTGTGGGTCCCACATTTTCTAGATAATCGGCTCAAAGATGGCGGTAAGGTTGTCAGCCTTACGCGCCATCCGCGCTTTACTCCCTAGGAAAATTATTTAATTCATTCCTGGTACTAATTTCTGTTAGAGACTGAGTCGAACCCAGGTCCATAGTGCGGCTGGAAGGATTAGGTAAATTGAAAAGAAACCGATGACCTCATCAGGATTCGATCCCGCGACCTTCCGGCTTGTAGCATAGTGCCTCAACCAACGACGCTACCGCGTTCATCAGTACTGTTATGATTAATCTAATAATCATTTAATATCGATTATTTACTTCTGTCGCTTGATCAGTGACGATAAAGAAAAGTTAAACTAAGCTTTTTAAATCAGAGTAGATACGAAATATAATATAAATTTGTTACAGTCTTATACCTTACTTTCATTCACCTTTATTAGACTGTAAGTATAAAGATGCAACTGCAAGATATATGTCAGTGAGTGAGTGAGTGAGTGAGTACGTGGGAGAGTGCCTGCATGTGAATGTACGAGTACGTATACATGTATGAATGACAGAGACATAATATCGCGAGGAACTGCAAAAACACATTCTGAACAAAATTGGATGTGAAAGCACACAGATTGATATATGCAACAGACAGTGGTATAAGATATATCGGGCCCGTTATAAAAATAAATTTAAAAAAAACGTTGAATACATCCAGAGGAAAATCTAACTGGACGATATTTTACGATGGTCATGATATAAATACGAAATGCTTAATGTAGGTAGGTACGAATCATATGGTTGATAGTGTGTGAGGATTGTGATTATGTAAGTGGTTACTGTACTGTGTTATCACAACTGACGGTAGCTATTCTCGTTGCGCGAATGAAACTGTACGGACATGATATTATATTCGACATCCCTAATACTTCTCCTTTTAGGCCAGCTTAATGATCTTTTGGACATTACCAGGTTAGGTTTTGCGTATATAACCCACTAGAACCGGAATTCAATTTTCATTCGTCCGTATATTCAAGTGCTTTCTCTGCGAGAATCAGATAAAGCTATCCCTGTAACCGGCCGTGGAGGCCCACTGGGTTGTGAGACGTAGAGGCCTTCACATTTTCTCCAGACAATCGGCTCGCAGATGGCGGTAAGGTTGTCAGCCTTACGTGCCGGCCGCCCTTTACCCCCCAGGAAGATTCCTGGCACTCATTTCTGTTAGAGGCTGAGTCGAACCCAGGGTCATAATGCGGCTGGAAGGATTAGGTCAATTGAAAAAATGCACCTCATCGGGACTTGAAACCGCGACCTTCCAGCTTGTAGCATAGTGCCTCAACCAACTACGCTACCGCGTGCACCCGAATCATAATGTTAGCCTCCTAAGAATTTAAAAGAAGACAAAGCGCTGCAGTTCTCAGTCTCAGGGCGGCCACACACCAACTGCGTCAAGACAAGCATCAAGACATGAGAGAAAAGACGCGGTCTTTCTTCATTTATGATTCGTCAGCACCAAGCTGACGTCAGCATCATGACTCAGACCAGTGTGCGGCGGTTTTCATAATCTCATTCGTTTCAACTGTGCTCCTTTCTTTGCGTCAAGTCGCAGACATCGTGTCTTGACTGTTACATGTCTTCAAGCATGCCGGTGTGCGGCCTACATCAGACTTCGAAATGAGAGACGGAAATGCAGTAATTACACAAGCAGAGTGAGTTGGACTGTGTCAGAAACTGCTCGCTCCTATTTACAGGAACAAGTTGCTAAAAAAATGATTTTAGCTAACAGATATTCCTAGCGAGAGCAATACATCGTCATGACAAAATTTTCTGCATTTGTTTCCAGCTTCTGGACCCTGGAAAAAAACACACAGAAGTGTAAAAAAGATAGTTTGATATCCTTTGTGCTGTAAAGCGAGAAGCAAGACAGAGAATTTGAATTTCTCTTAAACCGTTTCCCTTCTCACCCCTCACATGCACACACGTTCAGTCCTCTACTTGTATCGGTCGTGACAATTCATTACACTTTGGTGCCTTAGTGCAGTATGCAACAGCGGTTTGAAAACACAACACCGTGAGAACTTTCCTACGCTAAACTTATCCCACGGCGAAGCTCGACTCTGTTACAAATAACTCATAATCGGATGAAGAACAAGTATGCCTAAAATCGTAGGCTTCCATGGTGAGGAAAATTTATATTGCTATCTTCTGCGTTGAGACATCGTGTAATCAGGTAGGAAAGTAGCAACATATTGGAGGAATATACTGCCTCAATCTTCAGCGCAAGAGTAAAGATGCAGGTAGTATATTTCTCCGAAATGTTGGTACTTATCAACGTACCAAGCAACATAGCATCAAAACCCAGACGACCACAATATGAACCGAATTATTAGTTTTATCTGATGTTTAAAGAGATGCTAAAAACTATTCATATATATGAGATTTCAAACAAAAATACATTTTATAACCATTTAGTGAATTGGGGTCCTCTCAAACCTTACAGAACCCCACTCAGAAAAGTAAGACCCTCTTTTCGAAAAAAAGGTTAATCTAACAGAATTTTTTTTTATTTATTTAAATTTAGCAATCGGAATATTACATAATTCTATAAGCTAAAGTGCTGATTACTCATTAGATATACTAATGACTAGTGGCGTGAACAGGTTGATATCCAGCGAAATCACCTGTATAATCTATAATTAGTATCTATACATTAACTTAAGGGTAGTTCACTTGGCCACAGTTTTTTGAGTCTTTTGTTGCTTACTGGTTCCAGGAGTTGTTCCATGAGCTGACTGGGGTGGTTTTCTATGGAGTTATGATGTGTGATGGCTTTCTTGCGTATTGCTTCCTGTACGGTTGGTACCTGTAGATCTGTATGTAGTGTATGATTTGTTACGTACCAGGGAGCATTAACAATTTGACGGAGTATCTTGGATTGAGATCTTTGTATGATTGCAACATTTGATTTAGTTGAGCAGCCCCATAATTCTAGTCCATATGTCCAGATTGGTTTGATAATTGTTTTATATATTAGAAGTTTGTTGTCTGTAGATAGTCGTGAATTTCTTCCCAGTAACCACTGTAGCTCCATAACAGAATTAGGTGAGAAAATCGATTAAAGTTTTTCCTTAAACAAAACACTGAGAAAGAGTCTAGTTACGTTTTCAAGAGAACGTATCTCGATTACCAAAGAAAGCTGGCATTTAATCAAGAAACGATGTATATTCCACAACAGAAATAAAAACAAATAAACGTGAATGCCAGTTACGTTATAGTGCAGTTCAAATACATTTTAACCAGCTCGACATTTCATGTTATGCACAATCTTGTTGTATGAAGATGCATTGGTAAAAAAGAAATCGATAAATCGTGATTACAGGGTGATGTAAATTTAAATCAATAAATCGTGATTACAGAGTGATGTAAACTTAAATCGATAAATCGTGTTTACAGAGTGATGTAAATTTAAATCGATTAATCTTTATTTCAAATTAATGAAGATTTATATCGATAAATCGTGATTACAGAGTGATGTAATTTTAAACCGATAAATCGTTATTACAGCTTATGTAAACTTAAAACGATAAATCGTGATTATAGATTGACGTAAATTTACATCATATTTGTCAGATAATTAAATTAGCTCGAACTTTGCTCGAGGAACACATACAACGGATGCGTTCGAGTCGCCACGGTTCTGACACTGGTGTTATGGCTACTACATCGCTATTCGAAACTAAACAGATAATCCATTCCTCAGACTTCGAATGCATTTACCGATTAATGGTGGGCTTCTTTTTCCTGGAGAAATCTCGTAACTCGGAGAACGAGCTCCCGTTTTTAAGGCTCTGTAACTATTTTTAGCCACCTGGTTAGACGGTCTGTTGCAGAATCTCGAAATGAATTACAGAAATCGAGAGCGAAGAAGAACATTCACAAACTAACATAGAGATTTATTACGGTAGTAACACGTCTGCCTCTCTTTCTGGAAAGAGTCCTTAAAATATCGCCAGAGGCAGAGTTCTTACAATTATTCGTTCTCCTCAGTCCAAGCAGAACGCCGGGAAGGAACATTAAAAGAGGTCATGAATGTTCCTTCTAAAACACAAGTTACAATCATCCTGCGGTTTCCCAGTGAACTCCAACTAGCCTCTACACTTTATCCTGAGCAGCGAAATTACCGGACATACCACAACCCCCACCCAAAAGAAACTCTAAGCTTCTGGCGAGATTCGACTCCTCGGTGATGTAAACAAAAACGAAAATAGCCTCGACAACCCTCTCCGTCGTCTGCTTAAGCGGTATAACAGTTTATATTAATGTCGGTATCAGTGCTAATGGCCCAAACGTCCATTGTAAATTTTGTCAAGTTGTTTTGCGTTACGTGAATTCTGTAATTATGTTATCCACTGCCAACTGCCTGATATGGAAGGTGCAAACGAAAGCTGGAGACAAACTTTAGGTACACAACAAAACAAGAAATAATGTCCATATTAATGTGTCCGGAAATACGTATTTAGCTTGCAAGTCATAGCTGAAATAATGTGGTACATGCATGACAGTGCTCTGGTACATCTTAGCCGTTCTGTGCGAGATGTCTCAATAATGCCTATTGTGACCACTGGACAGGTAGGGGACGACACTGTGCGTGGCCTCCACGCTCGCCAGATTTCAATCTTCTGCAGTTTTACCTGTGGGGACAGCTAAAATCCCTTGTGTATGCAGCTACTGTTGGCAATGAAGAGGCACTTCATTGTGGTTGCCTGTCAGATTGTCAGCACCTACCCCAGCATCTCTGCGTAGATGCGGCTGCCCATGATGAGACGTGTCGAGGCGAGCACTGAATCTCGTGCAGGACATTTTGAGCACTTACTTTAAATATACTCTTTCAGCTATAACTCACAAATTAAATGTTTCCGGACTAGTATTAAGACTGTAACAGCCATTTTAGAGGTCATTTCCTTCGTTCGAATCCAAGTCGAATTTAATTCTTTTAGAATAAACATCCTATATTTGTTTTGAACACAATTTAAGAAATGTTACCGAATAAGTAATTATCAATTGCCTTTTTATGCAGTTTTCTCAATTCTCCTGTTACTTCCTCTCTCTTGTGTGAAAACATTCTCTTCCCGAGAACCTGTTCTTAAACATTCTCAATCACTTTCCTTCCCTTCGGCCGAGAGACCAAATTTTCATACATAGGAAAATAACGGGCAGTTTTACATTTCTGTATAATTTAATCTTTACATTACAGTTAAAATACAAACAACTCTGGTGGCAGTTAGCATTCCCGAAGTTAATTTGCTCCTAACTTCTTCGTGAGCGTAAATTTGATCTTCTATTGTCGCTCCCAAATATTTGGTTTTCACAAGGCATTCGAAGGATTTTAATTAACATATCGGGTGATCTTTAAAACGAGAACCCAGTTAGTCGAATATTAATAACGTAATTTATTAGAGGGTAGGGACATTTCGATGAAACATTCCTAACATTGGGTTTTGGTTTGAAATGTAACGATTTTGTCCTGTATTCTGGTGACAAGACGGAACACAGACCTAATCTGTCTGAGTTTACTGCTAGATCAACCCTTTACTTGAGTTTCGCCCAATAAAACAATATAATCATAGACCAGAATCTCATGTGCCCCATCTAATTCCGATCACTCCAGACTTTCTTTGACCTTTTTTTTATTGCTAGTTGGGTGGGACTAAGTCTCTTGTAATGCGGCCACTTCTGGCCTATTGTACCAGCCCCAGATGATAGGTGAGGATGATTGTGGAGCAGTTGGTGGAATGAAGATTGGCAGGGCAAACCGAAGTACTGGGAGAAAACCTGCCCCAGCGCCACTTTGTCCACCATAAATCCCACTTGAAGCCAGCGACTAACTGCTTGAGCTATGGCGCAGCCTTTCTTTGACCTCACTAGTGGTGCAAACTAGAGCAAAACTGGAAAGGAATAGCAATATCACCCAATTGCTTTGGTCCATTCAGAATGGGGTATGTTCCGGACAAATGTTTACGAATACGGCCTGTAGAATACGCTTCGTTTAAACACATTCTTATTAGCCTAAGTAATTTCGAGCATTACTAAACTCAAAGAAAATGCATACTTTTCAAAGGCGTTCCCAAAGCTAACACACAGCTTATGGTTTCTTTTTCCATTGGCACTTCCAGCCCATTCAGGGCCCAGGCCTCTTATTCAGTTCCGTGATCATCTTTCACAGACCGTAGGACTACCTGGAAGAGTTATACGTTCGTCGCAAGGCCTCTGTCTAAACACAGGACAACACAAATACAGAATAAACGCATACACACATCAAACATCATTGCCTTAAGTGAGATTCGAACCCACGATCGCAGCGTCCGAGCGAGCGAAGACAGTTCATGCCTTAGGCCGCGCGGCTACTGTGACCGTCTACATGCAGCTGATGTAGGTGTGGTTCAGCTTTTCTTCAGGATATCACAAGAATATGTGATCAGCAGTTCGTCTTTTACTATGAAATCCATAATTTTGTCTATGTATTATGTGGGGTTACCCTGACAGAAGAATATCCGATAAAATTGTATATGAAGTTTATGGGAAGGTATGTTGCATTTCATTAATGGTTTCAAATATCGATTCGCTCCTCAATTCTCGATATTTGGATTTAATTTTACGTAAGGACCCAGTAAAGGTATCAGAATGCGAAGGCTTGTAAGCACTGCGTGACGAATGTCCATTATCAGGAAGCAGACAACACCGATGTACGGTTGTTTGCAGTAAGAGTGTAGTTTATGAAAATTATCATACAATTATACTCATAAAATAATTTATTGGAAAAGACGCACTTGTTTTGTCTACCATGAACGCTCATATCTACCAAAAGTTCCTTAATTTTAATTGTAAACTTTGTGTACGTGTCAGAAATGTAATTTTCAGGATTAAGATCACAAGTCAAAGTAAATTATGAGACTAATGTTATGCACTTCAACGTTCTACGGATATTTCTATCTTACTGCCACGAAGCAAGGAACGTAACAACGCACAAGGAAACAAAAATGGCAAAGTTATTATTAATGTTATGCTGCGACATACTAGCAACACTTTTAAATTTGCCTTACAGGAAATCTGACATTTACACGTGGAGTCTGACCTCAACATTAAACAATTTAGAAATACTGTGTGTGTATATATATAACATTAATACAATACGACAGCAGAACAGAAGACCTACTCCTGTGCTTGAGCATTACCCTGGGGTCCGGCCAAAGAAATGTCTTACATGCCCATTGATTGGCTAGGAGGGTGGGTGGAATAAAGATCAGTCTGGACGTGTTACAGACGACAGATGTCCCTGCTGTGAATATAAATCCGGTCATCGAACCCACAGCCAGCATCCGGTTCCTTAAACCAGTAGCTGCCTATGTGAAATCTTAAATTTTCCTGCAGCTTGATAAAATTCAAAATATTATGATGGCGGTTCTATTAATTCTGTGATCAAACTCAACGTCCGTCATTCCATATATGATTTAATTAACCAAGAGCGGGATCGGTGGTGGTGATAGGTGTTTTTGGTGACGATATATAACGATGAATGCAGAGGGATCGATGATAAATGAAATACTGTGTGTGTTATGAAATAACAGAAGTCACACTACATGTGGGTAGCTAACACCAGTTACGATTGTGTTCTGCGCACTCAGGCCACAATAAGCTACTCCTGGCCCAGTTAGGCAAGAAGAGAACTGTTCATTCCCACCGCTGTGAGAACAGCAAACCCTACAAACTGTTACGGCTTCGATGTTTTTAAGTATGCCTACATAGTTTAGTCGGTATAGCGAAGGGCAGAGGTTCGATTCCCGCCAGAGATAAGAGATTTTTCTCCATGCCACAGTGTCAAGACCACCACTGATGGCCACCCAGACTCCTACCCAAAGGGAACAAAGGGTTCTTTGTCCTGGGGTAGCGCGGCCAGGGCATGTAGCTGACCATTCACTCCCATCTGGTTCCAAGATCAAGAATGGTGGAGCTATACCTCCACTCACTGACACGTCTTCATAGAGTGGTGTTTAATTAATTGAGCATTGAGACAAGTTTCTTACCTCTTACTCTGCCTTTCTAAAATAAGCATTATTAATTTTAAAATTGTATTTGACTGTTACACAACTAATTCAATATCCTTACTTATGGTGGCATTTGGCAATTTTCTCTCTAAAGTATTACGAACACTTAAAGGATCTTTCTGGCTACAGAATGTGAACTGAAGACTACAATAGAGAAAGAACAGATACTGAAGAGAAAACCACGAAACGTGTCACAAAGTGACCACAATTCACGACAAGAATATGAAGACATCCTAAAGGTGGATGCAGCACGACTCTACACGGCGCCACATCCCAGAAAACAATAATCTCAATGTGAACACAGTCTCTACAGCCTCCCCTGAGCCCTGACCTCTGATTCTCAGTTTCATGATCATTTTACAGGCGGCAGGACTCCTTGAACGAGTGATCAGCACGTCGCAAGGTCTCTACCTGAACACTTACACAGAATACACACATACATATACCAAACATCCATGCCTTGTGTGGATTCGAACCCACGATCCCGGCTTCCGAGCGAGCGAAGACAGTACATGCTTTAGACTGCTCGGCTACCGTGACCGGCAGTAAACATACATTACATAAAAATATTTAATTTGCTGTTGATACCGCACCTTCAAATTTAATGATTGGGTTACTGAGCGACATTTGAATTTGCGTCAGGAATCGGGACAAGGCGACATGCGTGAAAGTGGGGGTAAGCTAGGGACTCGGAAACATGAGACACTCAGGTTTAACTTATGTGGGCGGAAGTCGATCCTCGGAGAACGCTGAACGAGTCCGGATTTAATACTGAAAGTATATTTATTGAATAACTCATTAACACTGTGCACTATTTATTAAGCCAAACTGTACCGTGGTCGGACAGTCACGCATCTTCAAGGAGCGGGCACCAAACACACCTGACCCATTCCGAGCTGTGTCCTCCAGTGACTTCAGCAAAGACGTTGCCTGGTCACTCTGATGCTACGCCAAGAAACGTTCCAAACTCTAACACTTGGTTCCTATTACGTTTCAGGTTGTGTGAGCTTTTATTTTTTTTTAATTCGCTTAATGGGTCCACTCGGCACGGCGGCCACTGACTGGCCTATTATAGCCTGCCCCGGGTGATTATGATGATGGAGAATTTGGTGGAATGAAGATTGGCAAGGGAAACCGAAGTACTCGGAGAAAACCCGCCCCAGCGCCACTTTGTCCACCACAAATTCCACTTGACCAGACCCGGGTTCCAACCCGGGCCGCCGCGGTGGGAAGCCAGCGACTAACCGCTTGCTATGGCGCGGCCTTATGTGAGCTTGATAGCCATGGTCAAGAGACTAATGCTTCCCCATTACTGTGAAACAGCCAACTGGTCGCCGCCAGCGAGCTCAAGGAAATCCCCGAAGTCTATTACAAATGTATAACACTGCAATACACTGTTAACGATATCTCACCTCATTCACAACTGACGTAAAAGCAGATTTAAATTTCGATCAAGTTAAAAAAAGAACAAAATAAATGGCTTCCATCTAATTTCAAGATAGCGCGAAAAATCAGCGTCACTGTAGCCTGATATATTGAATTACATAAGTATTGCATTACGCCTCCTCACAGAAAAGGTGCGAAAACTGCATTATCAAAACAACTAAGTGCAGCTTCAGGGGAACAGAGAACAGAAATTTAGAATAGATCTTCGTGAAAAGAAGGACTACAATCATCTCAGCAAGACCAGGGGCAGTCTCTGACACTCTTTTTTAAACTCTTTCATAATTACGATTTCTGGCGAACCCGAATTGCACTAACAGCATTCAAAACTGATTACCTTGATCATAATGTTCAGCATAACGTAAGATAACTTATTCTCTTACAGACTGAAAGAAACTCGTATGTTCCGTGCATACATAATAACAATAATAATAATGGTATGAATAAACTGTTTTTAGTTAGCAGTAAAACTGGAGATCATAAAAATGCAGATAAAATTAAAGAGAACAGAAAAACAAAGTAGGTTTGAATAGGTACTTGACGAAAAGGAGTACACTTCAAATGCTCACTTTGCAAAGTAAAGTGGAGGCCGCAAATGTAGCAAATAATTAAATTCATGAAAATATAAGTATGAAACTTTCAGCCACGATAAGTCCACAAAATCTCCCTTTATAAAACTATTAATACGGCCTGTTTCTAAGCCAACAAACCATTCCACTAGATGACTTCCGAGTCATCACAAAGAAACTTCAAAATGACGATCAATACTAGAGGCAGCAACACCTACGTAAAAGTTCTGATTGTGCATATTTGTCACATCAGAGTTATGAAACGCGTCGCTTCTGGGAAAAAGAACAAAAACTGAATTCATTTTAAGAGGTATTCATGCCACAGCATAAGTTACAGACCGCTCAAATGGCAACATTTTCTTCCGTTTCCTGTATGTAGCCTCTGATGGATGATCCATGGTAAGATTAAAGAAGTCTAAAATATTCGTGTCTTTTTAAGTTTGCTCATACAAAGCCGACTCCATCCACGGTACTAATGAATCATACGTTCTTGCATCTTTGTCCTGTGTATCCATTCAACATTCTCTTTTTCTGACTCTTTCTGGGCCAGTGTCTCTCAAACCACTGTTTTTGCAGAACTCTTGTGGAATAAAAGATATTGACGACACCCCCAAAAACCATATAAAGATGGGAAAGGACGTCTTTTGTATTTTATAGTTTACAAAAAGGGGAGAGGAAATATAAATTTAAAACTCCATCTGTAGCGTACCTGAAACAGGAAACAACGTTTCTGTTTTTCTTTAATACAAATTCTTCGAATATTACACATAATACCACAAAGCTGGATTCTAAAAGTTCTTAGAAGCAGCAACCAGTATTGCGGTATTTTGTTTCCATAGGAGAAAATCATGAAAAACCAATTCAGTAAAGGTACCCTGTGAAACTGGACCCTGCAAACTGCAATTCCTGGAAGCCTTAAATAAGACTGCCCATACGCTGACTCATTAACCCAGAAGATACAAAATTGGACGATTACACTGCCAGTCAATAATAAATTAGAAAGGATATGGAAGGGGGGACTGAGGAAAACGACGTAAAACCTGAGTCAGGATAATCGGTCTCCAGGCCAAAATTTGAATCAGGGCCTCGCGAATATGACTCAGAACGACAGACAATCACGTTTACTCCATCATGAAATGAGTGGTGTAAGTCCTCACAAACCAAACACCAAGAACTTCTGGGATTCACACAGTACCGTTTATAAATCTCAAGCAAGCCGCCAATCTCAGTGTCCTTATAGAGTATCATTAAAATGCGTCTCTACGCACGAAATGTTACAAGGATTACAAAAGTCAGGAGCTTAGAGAGAGGTCGAGAATTCTCTTTTGTAGTTTCAAGAATCTAAGCGGAACAGAACTCTGCTTCCGCGTCTGCCAGGTCCACCTGCATTCGTTAAGCGCAAATGAGTACCATACATAAAAGAAGTGGGGTGGAACATTACAAACTTCTTTCAAAATCATCCTCTACTATGCTGTAATCACCTCGAGAGAACGATCGATGTTGAACTTATAAATAACTCTACAACGTAAGATAAGAAGTTCTTTGTTCCGATAAAATTTTGCCAATAATACGAAAGATTACTGTCACACGATTTTCGAAAACCTCTTGTGCATGTGTAAGGTCTATTCCTCGCCTGTTTAACAACGGGATGAGATGATAGAGTAATTACGCATGGTAAAGGAAGTGGAAAGCAATCTGTCATGAACTACGTATTTTAACGCACAGCACATGCACGGACGGAGTGAGGAAACCCACAGATACCTCTGGCCGCACTACACATATTCCAACCATGACTTACACGTAAATCGGATACATTCGAAACAGTGATCAGAAACGTGCCGCCTGAGTTAACTTGATCCGCAAGTTTTACAATAGCCATACCACATCAGACAAATAAAACTAAACTCTATGGTTCTAGTCCGCAAGCGAAATATACCGACTGACCGAGAGACCGCCGCTTCTCGGTGAAGTTAGTGCCAACTTTAGCGGATAGAGGGTGTCGCGTGGTCAGCACAACGAATCCCCACGGCCGTTAATCCCGGTTTTCTAGACCGGAGCCGCTATTTCCTTGAAATATATCCTCAATTATCCTCACGAGGCTGAGTGGACCCCGTTTCAGATCCACTAATTCTAAAAAAATCTGGTAGCGCCGGGAATCGAACCTGGGACCTCTGGATCTATAGCCAGGAACTCTGACCACTAGGAAAATGGGAAAATCCCATGAGTTGAGAAGCTAAGCTCTGCATATTCTTCACTTCGATACTAGATGGAGTTGGGTACATAGCTCCATATTCCTGTCCCCTTTAGTCACGAGGAAACAATCTTCCGTCTCGGCTCATTTGATGAGTAACCTCTACGTATTTACGTAGTCTGTCCACTTTCGTAGTCAGTCATTTTCTCGACCGAGACAACACGGCTGCTTATCGTATCAGACACTGTAAAAAATCAAACTAAACATAATTTCATAAAGAGGCTTGCTCTGCAACAAGCATGGAAGGTCAGAAGCCTTCCATACAATAGCTTACAATATCAAGGCTAGAATTTGGCCATACGAACACGAAGAAGGAAATAACTTATAGATATGACAGAAAGATCCCTTATATTAGATTTCGATTCTTGTGTTTTGCTATCAAAATAAAAGCCCGCTGAGATCTAATCCTCAAACCATTCATCGTATCTGAATAACAATGTGAAAGATCTCGACAATAAATCCAACAAAGGTTCAATAAGGACTGCAGCACCAAGAAGACGAGACGAAGTTAAATATGGTTGGAAGATCCCCTCTAATAAATTTAAAATGTGGAGCATATTAATGATTTTAATGCACTCTGTATTTGTCAATTCGGGGAATATAGTGTACACTTTTTATCCAGAGGGAAAGAGGAGAGACAAAAATGTATTTTGCGTTGCAATATGATTCAGTAGCAGGTATAATAGTGCTTCATTGGAGTTTCGCTCCGGGAGATTTGTAACTTGAGTCCCGGTAAATGGCTGTTCGGATTGACAGCGAGGATGAGCTGCGAACAGTAATTTTTAACAGTGGCACTGAGTTATATTATGAACAACATATTACTTACTTACTCATGGAGCTGAGCCCTTCTGGAGGAGGCGCCAATTCTGCAGCTACTCAAGAATTTCCCAGCATTTTATGGAACCCGAAGGTTCATTACCGTGTTCACAAGAGCCCTCCAATGGTCCCTATCCTGAGCCAAACCAATTCAATCCATACCATCCCATGCTATCTCTCTAAGATCCATTTTAATATTGTCCACCCACCTACGCCTTCGTCTTCCCAGTGGACTCTTTCCTTCTGGCTGTCCCACCAATATCCTATACGCATTCCTCGTCTCCCCCATTCGTGCTACATGTCCTGCCCACCTCATCCTCCTTGACTTGATCATTCTAATCTCTTCGGTCCAAATATTCTCCTCAAATTCTATCTTCTTCCCTTAATGTCAGAGACCAAGTTTCATACCCATACAGAATCACTGGCAAAATTATAGTTTTGTATATTCTAATTTTTACGTTTTTGGACAGCAGACGAGAAGACAAAATGTTCTGGACTGGTAGCAAGCATTACCCGAGTTCAATCTTCCCTTAATTTTCTCCTGAATCAGGTACAACATATATGAAATTAAAATGAATTGCACGTGCGGTGCAAGTATTTCATTAAGTACGTTCTAGCGTACATCACATCCCACTTAAATAATAGTGATGAACGTAAGATTTGATGTTTTCATGAATGAAAATGAAGAATGCCGCCTTCTGGTATGTATCGCCGTGTAGATATTGTGTGAACCGACGTTTCGGAGGAACGTATCGCCTCCATCTTCAGGGTATAAAAGTCCGCGAGTGAGAAACCAGCGTGAGCGGGTGGCTGCAGACTGAGCTACCAGTCGACTTGTGGCTGACTGTATAGTAACTTATGCAGAACTAGATTCGGCAACATAGGACTGTTTCTACTGTTTGAGTGACACTGATGCTGAAAGATGTATTGATTAATGTTAATAAACGACGTTATAACAACTACTGATTATTACACAACGTTACATGAAATAACATGGTTCTTAACGTTATAAGAACCACTAACTGTATTAAAACAAATTACATCGGGTACAAAGGCTATACCGGAGCCGGGGTAGCTCAGTCGGTACAGCGACTGCGCTACGTGATGGACGAAAGAGAGGTCGGAGTTTGAATCAAGGTATGGTCAAGAATTTTCACTTGTTCATATTGTCCAGACCGGCTCTAGGGTCCAATCAACCCCCTATACAATGGGTGCCGGGGCTCTTTCGCGGGGGTAAAGCGGCCGGTGTGTGAAGCTGACCACTCACCTCCAATTAGTGCTGAGGTAAAAAAATGGATCTATACATCCACTCCACCATACTCCTTCATGGCGTAGTGCTTAATTAGTTAAACACAGGGACAGCTTTACCTTTACAAAGGTTATACCATCATTACGGGGCACGCGGTAGCGTAGTTGGTTGAGGCACTATGCTACAAGCCGGAAGATCGTGAGATCGAGTCACGATGAGGTGGATTTTTCAATTTACTTAATCCTTCCAGTCGCACTATGGTCCTGGGGTCGACTCAGCCTCTAACAGAAATGAGTACCAGGAATATTCTTGGGGGTAAAGGGCGGCCAGCGCGTCAGGCTGACAAATTTACCGCCATCGGTGAACCGACTGTTTAGAAAATGTGGGAACCTCAACATCTCACAACCCTATGGGCCTCCAGGGCCTGTTATAGGGATAGCTTTACTTCTTTTTTAGTTTTTATTTGGCACTAGAGCTTTAGCATACGGGAGACGTCAGTTTCGGATTCCGGTAGGAGAATCGGATAAAATGAATGAGGTTCTCCGTGGTTTTCTTGTCTCTCCGAACAAATGCCAGGATAGCAGACCTACACTAAGAACAGCCGCAATCGCTTGGAGCGCTAGTCTTCTCTAATCGTAGAAGTTTTAGACAGACGGTTCGACTTTAGATTGAAGATGCTACGAGAATACAGGCTCCCAACCTTAACGGATCAAGACAGAAAAACGCGGATAAATATTCATACACCGAGAGGGATACGAAGCCACGAAGGTGCGCATTTCAAACGGTGGGAGCTCTTGGTTCGATACCCCGCACCTCATGCACCTGTATTGCAGTTGTCAACGGATACTCATCCAGTAACGGAAAAACATTGCTACTGCCATGTTGTACAATTCACAAAAGGCGAATCGCATGCAAATTAGGCGGAAGGTGACTGTGCAGCTGGCAAGAGGATCTACACAAGTCAATCACAAAGCAATTAATAGGACTGCATATAATTCAATCAGAAACACATTAAACTGCCAGGGCTGTTACTCGGAAGTTCTAACCAGAGGCTCTTCTACAACTGGATTACAAGTCTAGCTGCAATGAATATTAAGACTAAAGGGAAGAAACTCTCACCTTCATGCATTACATCAGCAAAGTTTTCAGTGAGATTTGTTTCCATTCGTACAGTTCAACGTACTTCTCACTTTCCGAGAATCTCCCAGAACTTATTAGGGATATTACAGTTACAAACTCTGTTTAGAACTGCGTTGGTCGCAGTCCACTTCATGATACTTAATGCTAAACTTAACTTATTAAAACCTCTAGAAATAAGAAATGTGCGAATAAATATCTACACCCCGAGTTGGCTTCAAATACATCAATCTTATATGTGCTTGCCCATCGGAATCGCGTTTAAAAGCCTAGCAGGAGCCTACAATGAACAGTGAAAGTTCTACGCTTGCCTCAAACTTTTGCGGCTTCTTTACTGTTATGGATGGATAAAAGGAATTACGAAACAAGGCGAGGAGGTGTGTATAAATATTGCAGCCTTCATTCAGAGTTAGATGGAGGTCGGTTTACGGGTTCATGAGTTATCACAGACTCTAAAATCCGCATGTCGAGACAGACTTTATACTCTGTGAGACGAGTGTATATTTTAATTACGATACTTGCCAGCTAGACGTGTCATGGTGCGGAAAAAGGAACAAAATAATGAAATCATTAAACTTTCTGTTTAACACTAGGAGAAGTTAGGTAGCCACTTAGAACAGAGAGAATGGGTGCAAAGTTCACAAACAAAAAGGATACGGTTCAAAATATTTCATGACGCTGAATCGTATAACCGCCTTTCAGTACGCGTTGCAGTAATTTAATTTGTTCCACGAAGTGAATAATTGTGTTAATTTTGTATCATAAATGTTGGCAGTGCTACCACAACATCCACACGTAATACGAGTAGTTTTATGGATAACTGAAGGGTGCTTAGCAAGGAAACTTGTTTAAAAATAAAAAAGATACACATTAAAGACCAATGCTATGACCCGAAACAGAATATCTGACCGCTGGCAAATTTTCACGTGCCCAACAGACGCCGAGTTCGATCCTTCTCGCCACAAGTCTGTTATGTAACTTCGGTTTTAATGGTATGCCAGCACAGAGTACGCCCTAGCTAAGAACAACAAACGAAGCAGAAATTTCCCTAACAATCTGCTTTTCCAGCTACCCTTCACCCCTTATTTCTCTAAGATGCATTTTTATTGAACTCAATTGACTTTTATTCGTTGGGTGCTATATTCATTAATGGATGCTAACAGCTGAGAAGTTGGTCCTTCTTAATTATCAAACATATACAGAGTCGTAAGATTTGAGGCTTTCACGGGGGTGACTATGAAGAAAGCAGTCTTCTGGGATTTGGCACCGTGTATATGTGGTGTTAACCGCATGCGGATTTCTTATATTTTTCCTTCTACCCTGAAGATGTAGGCGATACGTTCCTCCGAAACGTTGGTTAACACCACATATACACGGTGCCAAATCCCAGAAGACTGCTTTCTTCATATACAGAGTTTATAATACAGTTACACACTTTTCAACCATACACATTTATGTCTCTTCAGACTTCTTGTCCCCTTTCATCTAGAGCTCGAACACAACTTTCCTTCTTTCCTTCCTTTCTCTGGTGTTTTTAACAAAACTCCTCTTATTTCTTCTCTTGCTGTTTCTTAGTGGCTACTGTTTGCAACCTCCCTCATAAGTATCTCAATATCAAGATCTCCCCATTCATTCTTATCATAGATTTCACTTCTCAATTTCGTTTCAGATTTTTTTCGTGTTACATATAGGTACTGTATCTTCGTTCTTGCCATATGTTCTGCACTTTCCTTTTTCGGTTCTACCTCCCAAAACCAAACCAAGCATAATTCTCTTGAAGTTCTGTTGCACGCAAGAGGATATAAACACACACAAAGAGCTTCTTAACTTCATTGATCGGTTCATGGCTCTGCGCTTCACGGAGACCGGTGCGCTGTTTACCGCGAGGTGCATACGAATGTTGCCTCATTTGCCTGATGGCCGATAACGTTACGTATAAAGGGAAGTAATTAACTTCTGGGCCGCTTGACGGCATTCTGTTCCACGGTCAGCAGTGCGGTTCATGCATGGAAGTTTGTTTATGATTTGTCAGCAGTAGGCAGCAGTTATAACATCCATCTGCCATTTGTTCTCAGTTACAGTTAGTGAGCAGTGCGGTACGTCATGGTACGGTACACTTTAGAGCAACGTTTATTTCGGTATGACAGCTATGCGAAAGACTATCTGCTAAAATGTGTCGGCAAATTTTTCGACGCAAATATCATGATGAAATAATCCCCAGCAGACAATCAATTCACAATTTGGTGAATGAAATTAGAACTGGAATCTTAATACACAAGAAACAAACACACAAGCGCCGAGAGCTTACTGAGAAGAAGTTAGATGACATAGGGCCTAGACTTGAACATACATCTAGAAAATCACTGAAACATCTAGCTCAAGAGACTGGAGTGTCAAAGTCTAATGCAAGAAGGACAACACAACTGCTGAAGCTTAAACCCTATATAACAGTAATCCACGCCTTGCAGCCACATGATCCAGCTAGCAGGGTTTGTTTTTGCAGTTGGTTTCTACAGGCTGTCGTCGCAGACGATATCTATCCGCAGTTGATATTCTTTTGTGATGAAGCATAGTTTCACTTGCAGGGATACATAAATACTCAAAATAATAGCTACTGGCGTTCACAGAATCCACATCTAACCCACGAAGTTCCGCTCCATCCAAGTGAAATCTGGTGTCTGGTGTGCTGTAAGTGCAAGAAGAACTGTTGTACCTGTGTTCTTTTAACGAAACAATTAATTTCGAAAATTATCTACGTGTACAGAGACAGCATTTTCAACACCTCCTGCGATCTGTGAATTGTAACTACTTTTCTGAACGTCATCAGACGTCAGGCATGCTGATTCATCGGCAAAATTCGTATGCGACTCGCAGCCGGCGGTGCACCGGTCACCGTGAAGCGCAAAGCCGTGGAACCGGTTAACAAAGTAAAATTCCTCCTTGTACGAGTATGTGTATGTGTGCATATATAAATATATATATCCTGCTGACTCGTGTTTCGTTAATTTGTACAAGTACAATATTACGATTTTACGTGACATTTCATGCATTATACCCATACTTATAACGAAGAAATAAGAACCATTAAGTATGAAAAACAGTAGTTAGAAACTTTACTCTTTGGAGAAAATATGCCGTACGTGTTTCGGCTCTATATTCCCAGGCCTTGTGAGGCTTATCTTTATAGGAGAAATTTTGAGCCGTTTAGTCTAGTCCCGGTTTCTAATAGTAGCAATTCCTTAATGACAACATAAATTTGCCCCTGTGCTTAACTAATCAAGCACTACGTCATGAAGACGTATGGGGAGGTGGATGAACAGACCCACGTTTTACTGGCCTAGGCAATAGTTGAAGATGAGTGGTCAGTTTCACGCCCCGGCCGCTTTACCGCCAAAAAAAAAAGAGCCCCCCCTCGTACCCACTGGATAGGAGGCTGTGCGACATGGCGAAGTAAAAATTCTTGACCATACCGGGATTTGAACTTTGATCCCTCGGTATTTCAGCCCAAAGCTAGGCACTATACCGACTGCGCTAAAAGACATTCTTTGTAATGCCTCCTCATGACGGCCTGTACATGCAGGAACATGTACGGGTCATCTCATATATTAATTTGCAGCACTTGATGGACCTTATTACTCATTCAAGGCATATTTTATCCAGTAAGTAAAGTTTCAGCTGTTTCACGTTACACTTGATGGTTCTGATTACTTTAGTATTATTTTACAGACAATATACTGCTTCCATTCATAACGTTAGACATATTTTACCTTCCTATATCACTGCAACTTTGTTTCACAACATTTACTGTACATGTTGGGTTTGACGTTCTTGTAGCAGTAAATACAAAGAATTCTATCTTCTGGGATGTAACGCGGTGTACTTCGGTAGAAGACCACCAAAGTTTCGTATAACAGTACTGCTTCTATCTTCAGGGTCGAATAAGCCACGCAATAACCCAGCAAGAAACAGGCGACAGTCATAATTTATACTTTAATCTTGAAGGCGTTACTCCAAAACGTCATTGGATTTCTACCGCACTAGATGGCACTATACCCCAGATGACAGTACTCCAGTATACTTGTCTCATGTCTCACCTCCTGAGTTCAAACATAGCCTAAGTCAATATTGTCCGGCACAGACTTTAACACTGCAGCCCAGTTCATGTTATCACTGTCGTTCCGTGCTTAAAGAACATAATAAATGTTCATAATCTTACATCTCTCATCCAACCTTTAACAACCCTGACTATATCTCATTTTTCGTGCTGATTGCCATATTCGCTCATACATGCATATCTTAAGTTGCTTTAGGTAAATTCAGTTTCAATTTACAATATGTGCTTATATTTCCGTGGAGACTGGTTGTAGAGGAGGCCAAGGCTCACCCAGGGCTGTAGCGCCAAATGGTAGGTAGGTACCTACATTTCTATTAATTTCTTTCAAACTATTTTCGTTATTACTGTTGTTATTGTGTTCCTATAGTATTCTAGACTCAATAAACATATTGTTCATTCTATTTAGCGTCGATATCCTTATATCTGGAATGTAAACATCCATTCATTCATTCATTCTATATAATCCTCACATCTACGATTAGGTCTCTCACATGGTCTATTCCTTTGAGATTTCTCGACAAAAATTTTTCACGAATTTGTCACTTCCATAAACGTGCTATGTGTTCTGTATTAAACGTGAAACTTCTCATTATGTTGTATTTAGCACTCAATTATTCTACACATCTTATGGCTTTTATATGAAGTAACAACATTTATATGGGATGTTTCCTACAGCAGCAATTACAAGGAAAGGTAGGAAATCAAAAACTGAGTATGTTCTTTACACTCAACCATCAGTAAACTAAGTGACACATTACCGCAGGGATGTGTTCGTTTGTGCACAGTCCTAAGCTCTCAAATCTCTTGACGAATTTCAATGCAAATCTTCATTAAAATATTGGGCACAATTAATTTTAACATACTGACCCACTGTAGCCCTTTCGATCATCTCCTTCTGACGTGATGACAAGCTCCTGCTTACAACGGAAACAAACTGCCTATGGCGTTTTGAACAAGCACCAAAACCGCACACTGGTGGAATAGATCCAGTTGTTTTCCAGCAACAGAACAGGCATTTTAAGGTCATCTTCTATATGGTGAAAATGCTCTACCATCCTCATAACAATGAATGACTTGCGTTACGCTATCGCATTACATGTACTGATGATATTAAATTCTGATATAAAGGTTTTCCCTCCAAAGATCGTTTCTTGTTTCACATAGGCCAGCGTTTAATATTTCATGTTGTTTGGGTTCTGGATGAGATGAACAATAAAAGTCGGTGTGTAGTTTTGTTTACACAGTCGGCCAGAGAAATCCGATAACTTATAGGTCTGTTATTACTTTTCCTTCACGCGACTGCAGTCCTGAATATGTAGCACAGCACAGGCACCAAGAGACATCTCTATACTCTGCAACAAAGTATCGTCACTGAATATACTGCCTTGACTGAAAGTTATTATTCATACATATAATAACAGAGCGTCATTCTGTCTGTCCGTCTGTTCGTCTCGCTCTTTGTTCCAAACGGCGCGTCGCAGAAAGAAAATGGTAGACACAAAAGATGTTCCTCTTGGAGATATAACCGTGGGAAATTGTTAATTTTGGCGTTACACGCTTGGGTTCTAGGCCACGATAGTTTCTCTGCACATTAATTCCTCCATAAGGAAAGCACTGGCGCCTTGATTACAATGAGTACGTAACCTTCATCCATTTTTCACTAATCCGCCTAGCGAGACATGTTTACACTAGATTGCGGCATGATGTATTGCAATTTTTATTTTATGATAAAAGTGTGACGTTTTATGCACCCGAATATCCAAACGCAGGATGCTTTGGACGAGAATATAATTTTCTTTAAATGGTTCGTCCCATAGAAATTGTGTTGTGAGCATCACAAAAATGACACTTATTAGTCCAAAAAAACTAAAGACGGTAAACTGAACTCTCAACAAGAAAATTCGTCTCTGACATTGCAATACAGACATTTTGGAGTGCGCACACACACATCAATATATATAAAAAAAAAATACCAAAAAATAGGTTGCGTGTCATTTAATGACCCCCACTCATTTAATTAGTCTTCGCTCGCTCGAACATTGAGATCGTGGGTTCGAATCCCACTGAAGGCATCGATGTCTGTGTGCGTTTATTCTGTTTTTGTGTTGTTCTGTGTAGGTAGCGGCCTTGCGTCGGGCTGATTCCCCGTCCAAGGAGTCCTACCGACTGTCTTAGGATTAAGAAACTGATGTGAAACAAAGCGTTTCACGGATGCCTTATGCTCTAAAGTGTGAGCAACAGGAAAGAGTGAGAGAGAAAGGGAGATGTATTTAATTAAAATGAGAAACATCTCTTACTTAAAACTCAGTCAATATATACATGCTATTTGGAATAGGCCTGCAGTCCTTAAGTGATCAATACAGATTACAGTCAACTTCCTAAGAGAAGACAGTGTAAATGTTTCGAACCGTTTCACTCAAATAAGGAAAAAGGTGTAGAACTGGGGAACTGCAGACTCCGAGGAGAAAGAGGCCAGTGGCACTAAAAGAGGAGACCAGAGAATTGAATACTGCCAATGTAACACTTCAGAAGTACAGTCCAGGCCCTTCGAGTGGATCATGTCGCTGGACACAAAAGCAAATTTAAAGTAAAGAGCCTACACACTGGGATCACCAAGTCCGAACCCTGCTCGAGGCATGAAAATGTTTCTCTGCTGTCTTCTGGAGACAGTAGCCTCTATGGAATGACCTCCCACCTATAGAACTCTTATATGAACAGGATTCACAAAATTCCTACAAGCATAGAAGTCAACACTTGAATTAAACAAGAATGCTTTTACGTGGGAAAAAAGTCAAAATTCGAATTTCACAGCACAATCATGTGGTCGTATCTATCCTAAATTATGCAGACGAGATATTCCACAAAATTGGCTGCCTAATTCGAATTTCTTGCGCTTCGACTTAGTTGTCTGAGCTAATATGTTTCGCTTGCAATAAATAAAACAGCCTATGGTCTTTCTGATTCCTATCATCTGCGAACGATTACTGTCCTCACACCTCATAGCATCCATATCACGATGCAACCGAACAGACGAATCACCTGTTACAAAATTCTAGGGGCACTGAGAGTAATGAGATACGCTCTCCTGAGGGAAATACAGCTGAACATGAAGGCGAACATGAGGCTAACGTTCGAAAACTTGGTAGTTTCAGGGCTCTGCACGCATACACTCGTACTAATTCCCTGTTACGGTAGTTCCTAAGACTCAATTAGTACTCACCCATTCCAAGACACTACTTTCTACGGAACCCGAAAGTTTATCATCATACCTTGTAAGCTCAATATCGGGACCCGATCTTCAGCCACTTCAATCCTAACCATTAGACGTTATATACGGGGAAGAGTCAGTAAATAGGTCACAAATGGATATAAAACGTAAAACTTGTGATATTCGAACCCTAAAAAGAAGTATTTTTCGACATATCCTCCACCAACACTGATACACCTGACCCATCGCTTTGCCAGTGCGTCGAAACCCGCAGCCTAGAAGTCCTTTGACTGTTGTCTCAGCCACTTCCGCACCTCCGTTTCAACTTTTTCGTCATCAGAGAAACGTTTGCCACCCAGGTGTGAACCGCCGTACGCGACAAACATTTCCCACCGTAAACATGAAACATTTCTTTATGAATATCCTTTGCATTGAGTCCTTTTGCCCACAAAAAAGGCACAACAGAACCCTGCTCTTTGGTAGGATAGTTCTCAAGCACGGTCGTCATTTTGACTACTGAAATCAGCCTCTGAACATGGGCATGCGCGTCTGATACCTAGACTGTGCTGCTACCTAGTGATGCACATAGAAAAAATATAAATACATCCATTACAACTGTTTTGCTTCCATTTGTGACTTATTTAGTGACTCTCCCTCGTACAAAAGATACAGGTTATTATTAGACAAGCGACGTCTCTATGTCTGAAGTGCTCTTCTTCCGCATCCCTTATTGTTGCATCTGCGCACCAAACCTCCGAAGTCCTCACATCATGACACACAGATGATAGGACTAATCATAGTCTACAGCCACAGCTTTCAGTACAGCATTGTCTCCAGATTCGCTCAGTCATGGGCATCAGTTCCCAGGTGTATGTACCTCAACGTCATGTAGCGACATGTGAAATTACATGCCTTAGACGGGTTTCGAAACATCGATCCCAATGTTTGCTCTGCATAAGACTGCGTGTTTTAAACAGCGAACCGGCATCGGTCAAAGGTTCTTCCTTTCTTTACCACATTCACCACATACCTAGTGGTAAAATAAAACGTATCTGAACTGCTAAGACAGCTGATAGGAAAATAAGATAGCATGCCCGGTATAAATTTTGTGATGTAGATTAGTGTAGCATGAGAGTAAAGGGAATACATCAACATGCCTATACTTTGATGCATTATTCGATTTGACAAATAGTGGTTTTGGGGTTTTGTAGTTCCTTCCACGCTCTCAAGTGCCGGCATCAATCGAATGCCTCTGCGGTGAACCATAAAAAACCGACAGTTTAGGATCGGTATAGGTGTCAGGATAATTTGTACGGTCAGAAGAACGGCGGTGTCCCTTCATCGAAACAGCAGCCAACTCAGTGGAGCTAATGAGTCTTCAATTTAGCAAAGTCGTTAGTGGTTCCTTATGTCGTGTTAAATGGTTGCTTCCATTCGCAACCTTTGCGTGTCATAAAACTACATGTCTTTTTCAATAAAAGTACAACTCATAGCCATTCTTGATCCAAATATTCCTCATACAGCAGATTAAAAAGCAAATGTAATAAGAAATAAATAAAGCGTTTGCTGCACAAAAGTGTAATGCAAAAACAATGTTACAGTTTAATTAGGAAACAAGTTGGACGTTTTGACGCAAATTAGGTACACCTAGCAGCTTATCGTATGTGAAAGTAGATGCAGCTCAAATATAGGCAAACTTTTATAATATTGTAAGATTTGAGGGGTTGACGGAGGTGAAAACTATGAAGAATGCCACCTTCTGGGATGTGGTGCCCTGCAGATCTTGTGTAAACCGACGATTCGGAGGAACGTATCGGCTCCATCTTCAGGGCAGAAAAATCCGAGAGCGAGGAACCAGCGTGAGCAGTTGGCTGCGATACGTTCCTCCGAAACTCGGTTTACACAAGATCTACGGGGCCCCACATCCCAGAAGGCGGCATTCTTCATACAATTTTAATCATTTCCAGCAAGTTACGAAAATTGAGCTGCATTTTTAGGCACCATACGCTTCAATTTCTTACGAGTCTAAACAATAAAAATTGGACCAATTCAGTCTCAGTGTAATTGCTGCGAGCATTTACTTCACGCTTAAACTGAGAAGAAAATAAAACTCCTGGTCTGCAAAATCGTTAGGGATTAACGAATCAATTAACCGCTAGAAAATACTGTGTGTTAAGAATCGCCCAAGAAGAGTGAATTTCCTTCCCGCTGAACAAAGAGAAATGTGTAACATGCTAGACTTTGATTCTGAATAGCACTAGGACTCTATTCTGCAATATATATTGCAGAATATATATATATATATATACGTACATTATGCTGCTGGATTAAAATAATTCTTACTATAGGATTCTGACGATGGTGTATAACACACAGAGATATTGGGTTTTCGGACTTTATCCATCGTTCTGGTTTTTAAGATAACTAAGAAAAACACGACGTTTCGGAAACTGGATCTGTTTCCGTCCTGGACCAGTGATTGAGGCTAGCTCTTTCTAAGGGACCCAACAGAATAGGTATTTTCCCTCACCTGAGGACGGAAACAGATCCAGTTTCCGAAACGTCGTGTTTTTCTTAGTTATCTTAAAAACCAGAATGATGGATAAAGTCCGAAAACCCAATATCTCTGTAAAATAATTCTGTATTCTAGTCCATCATACTGTGGGCTACGACGCCCCAGGGATCACCATGATCTCTGTAATTATATAAAATAAGCTCCATCCATGCAAAGCTTTGGCATGCCAGTAGGACAGGACGATTTTATACAGATGCATCCGAAAAAGTAGCTGCAGCGGGCGAAACGTTTTCTAGATTGATTTGTAACAAAGGAACACGTCACAGCTCACTGTAGGAACGCAGAGCTTGTACCTGTAAGGCCATTTGGGCTGCTCGTGTCGCCTTGGTGCCTGATAGGAATCCGGAACAGTGTGCAGAACCGCACTTTCCGTGAACTTACAGGCACATTTCACAACTTAGAGTAGATGCAGAGACTGCGAAGTATACAAGGTTCCTGATGTCACTGCACGGCCTGACACAGTGGGTATAGCAACATTGTTTGCTGACCTACGGAGATTGGGGAGGTGGGCTGGGGAGTTTGAGTATATTTCTGTATTATTTTAGTGGGTCGCGGTATCACACAATTTGAGAACCCTTGCTCTATATCATCATTACAAAATCTTCAACAACACACTCCATGGAGTACAGACCATCTTGCTAGCTAACAGTCGCAGAACTGATGTTCACAAGAGTCCGAAATAACCCTGCTTAATGTTGTAATGTTATAAACTATCATAAACAGAAACATAATAAGTTACCTTCTTTCAAAAAATAAATTAAAGAGAAGAAAGAAGAGCACGAAAATGGGCATTCCACGACTAGTAAGCACGTCCTTTCAAACAACTTCCCGGGTTTAACAATCAGACTAACAGTTCGTTGCTGACTCCGGTATAATCAACAAAAGGATTCCCTCTATGTCAATTTGGCATCAACAGGACCACAACATAGGATGTACCACCACGCTAGGCTTTCAGTAAACGCTAGATACTTGTAGGATTATATACATATATATATATGTATATATAAACTACTATATTACAGCATTCGCGCGACGATATTAAATGATTACAATTTGCAAGAAATTTGGCCAAATGTGACGCGAAAGAATATGGGGATTCTAAAGCTAAGTAAGAAAATGCAGTGATCACTCCTCTTTTGATAAAACACTTAGCTCATCACTCTTTCCGATATGAAACTTGCATCGTTACAATTTTTCTACCATGCAGTATTGGTCTATTCGAATTTTTATACTGTCCAGTGAAAGGATTAATTATATAACTTCACTGCTGCCTCAACAGACAAGATTATGAAATAATTACATTCCAATAGATGAACTGTTTGGTGGCAGAACAGAAAGTGGGCAGTTATCTTTATTGGGAGGCAACTGTTAGCCAGAAACTGTATACAAAATTCAGTTTCTTGTTGCCTGCTACTAATTCACTGCGTATTCTTAACTTCTCGTGATTATTATAGCAATTCAGCGTTTATAATGCTGATGATTGGAAGCGGGGAGAGTATATCGCCTATGGAAGAATATGAGTTCACCATAATACTGTCAAACAGAAAAAAACAGTAGAAAAGAATTGCAGACATTTGCAGTCCATGGAAAAATGACATCACATAAACAAAACTAAAAGAACATCTGGATAGGACGAATTGTGTCCTCCGGAACTAAGTCTGATATTCAGTCCGAGAGGAAAGAGAGATGTCGTCAGACCGTGGAAGAGATGGAGCTGAAGTTCGGAGCAGACCTTTTCTACCGGAACCTAGAACGTAGACGGTGCGATGAGAGAAGCATCCCTGTACAAGTTATAATTACACCAGTCTGTATTACACAGAGTTTGATAATGCACCGTACACACCATTCACTGAAGAAACAAATCTCCCGTTGACAGGAATTACCAGCAGTACGTGTAATAATACTGCACTGCAGAGACTCAAAGTATGTTGGTGGTGGAGCAAGTAACTGAATACGTGTTACAATATGTTTTGTGAAACGCAAGTTACACATCCACTTGGCCGCGTCATAGCTCAACCGGTTAGTCGCTGGCTTCCCACCGCGGCGGCCTCGGTTCGAGCCCGGGACTAGTCATGTGGGATTTGTGGTGGACAAAGTGGCGCTGGGGCAGGTTTTCTCCGAGTACTTCGGCTTCCCCTGCTAATCTTCATTATACCAACTGCTCCACAACCACCCTCACCTATCATCTGGGGCTGGTACAATAGGCCAGTAGTGGCCGCAGTACCAAGTGGGCTGTCTCACCCCACTAATAATAAGAAAAAATACAAAATAATACACATCTACTTCAGGTAAAGTTATTTTAAGAAGTCGTGTAAGTTCGATATCAGTTTCATCCAATGTTGGAGTTGTAGCGGAACAGCACAGATAAGAATGAAATCCCACCGACAACATTTCGTAGCTACAGGCTCCCGATACAATTCTGTTTGAATTCCGTGATGTACTTCGGAAATTAAAACGAGGGAGAACTCATGAATACGAAGGCAAACAGAGAGACAGACAAAACCCTTTGGATCCTTGATGCCTACAGTACCGGAGATTTTGTAAACAGGAAGGTCACTAACTTTTACCTGAACTTTAAGGTCATTAACTTATAGGATTTTTATTATTAAATGTTCTGGCTTCTATTGGCAGGCATGAAAATACAGGGACCCTAAATTTGAGTATGCCGGCCAGCGGCGGGATGGTTACAGTTGCGCAGTTGGTTTAATTTTAAACTTTAAAGCCAAAGTGACATGTGCTTTACACCTCCTCAAAGAATATTTTATTACGTGCATATCAAGTCGCTTAAATTAACTGCGAGTTGCATTCAAACTGCACGCTAAAAGGCTACAAACAGACAGGCAGATGTTTTAAACACTCGATTCTGGATAAACTTTCGACAACGCAAAGGACAGCACATGCCCACGGCGGAATATATATACCGAGCTGGTCAAGAATTTCTCTGCATATATTCATCTCAAAGGTACATTATCTTGTCCAGGAAATGCCGCCACTGGACCTTGTCATTCAGTTCAAATCCAACCATTCCTTCATATCTTATAACTAAACGGCCATTTTAATATCATCTTCTCAACTAGTCTTAGTCTCCCGAGTGTCCTGATGGTTCCGGGCAAAATTAAGGTCTTTATATTTATTATCGCTGTATGTGCCAATTTTCGGAGGTGTGTGTGTGTGTGTGTGTGTGTGTAGAGGAAAGGGCGAGTCAGTGAGTGAGTGAGTGTGCCAGCTCGAGTCACCCCCAGTAGAAGGGGAGTGACCAGCAGCCGTCAGAAGCCTCATCTCGTCGAACAGGAGGCCCCATTTCAAAACACGCAAGAGACATGGAAAGAATAAAAATATGGTCATGGGTCCCCACGGGACCCCAAACCATAACTGACTATGCTGGCGCCAGGCAGCTCAATTTGTTACCTGCTCGATACTACTTTTATGTCACGTTTTAACTATTTTAAATATCAAAAGTGTGCTATTAGGATAGTGTAACATACGTAGAGACACAATATGAATTCATATTGAATAAACGAGACGCAACTCAGAAATGTGACACCAAATATTCATGTACGCCTGAGGATGATCGAGGTAAGAATCAAAATATGCAAGGAAGATATAAACAGCAAAATAAAGCAGATGTTGACACGATAGTGTCTATCTTGTTTACTTCTTGAACTTACTGTTGTGTAGGCTGCCTCAAAATCATATCGCTTTCGCTGAAATTTATCCGACCGACACATTTTCCAGATCAAATTCTCCTCAAAATATCACATTAATGGTACAAATTATGCAGCTACTCATAACGTGTGCTAATATTCTCCGTTCTCCTGTTACTTCCCCTTCCTCCCCTGCTCTGATCGTCCTTATATCTGCAAAGGAGTGAATGGGTTTACAGGCGCGTCAGTGTCTGTGACTACTTGTGCTTGGCATGTTCAATGGGCTGCATACTGCCCAGTATTTCATTACAATTTATCCGCTGTGGGTTACTGCACATTCATAAATTACTTCAAAAGAAACAATTTAACCACGGAAATGTCAGAGAGTTCCACTACAACGCATATAGTTACGCAACACAGAATTATTCAGATCACACGTTGTCCAAAGTAAATGAAACGAGCAGAAAAACAAAATACAGAGAACGTGGCAAATATCAAAATACAATTAGAATGGACGTTCGTGTTCAGAAAAACAATGAAAATTCCCAATTCTATTATTGCAGTGGCGTCACCAATGGAGTAAACAAGAGTTTTCGTTATGACAAACACGCTCGCCATAACCCAGCTTCATTACACAATACCAGACATAATGAAGCCGGTCACGGCAGCCCAGCCATCTAAGGCATGTACTGTCTTCGCTGGCTCGGAAGCCGGGATCGTGGGTTCGAATCCAACACAAGCCATGGATGTTTGATGTGTGTGCGTTTTTCTTGTTTGTGTTGTCCTGTGTTTAGGCAGAGGCCTTGCGACGAGCTGATCACTCATCCAAGGAGTTCTACCGTCTGTAAAAATGATCATGAAACTGAGAAATGGAGTCCTATGCTTCAAAGTGTGAGCAAGAGCGAAAAATACATAATGAAACTATGGACCTTGTTCATACATAAACATTATAAATAAGTAAATTCTACCGATTTATAAATATGAACGCGGATATTTATGATTTATATGCTCAGTTAGATTTTAGTAACATCACCTTAATTTGGTGTACTTTCACTGGCCGGTGAAGAGTCAGAAATATAGACAGATGGCAGAAGAGATTCCTTATTCACACCGACAGACGCCGAAAAGAATAGAGCAGGATACTCATCCTAATATGGCGTTAATTAACATGAATATGAATAAAGTTGCTGAAGAACACAATACATCAAAACGAAACCAATCTTCATATGGCATAAAGAGAAAATGTTCTATTGTAATATACATATATATATTCTATGCCATCAAATAGTACAACAAAATGAAGAAATATTCATATTTACTCAAATACGCCCCAATAGTTATACAGTATGATTGATATGGAAACTATTGTTACTATATAACAGCATATATTACGTACATGACCCCAGAAGATGAAGCAAAATTATTCAAAATATAGTGACGCATATGTCCACTGCTAGGCAACGACTCGACAAACAAGCCAGCAACAAATACGCAACCAACAATAGAGGACGTCCAGTGCTATGCAATGGACGTGTTTTCTATGGATCCGCCTAAAGACTATGTAAGTAGTACAGAACAGAATCAGAATGAGAATGGAGCGAGTCCTCTGCGGTCAAGGAACAAGGGTTCGGCTGGAGATTTATTGTGATTGCGAGTGATTGTGAAGGAGTGATCAATAAATCCAATCAAAACCCCTTATTATTAGTCATTCCCATAACACGCACAATATATTGGAATATTTGACTAAAGGTAAATACAATATATTACTTAAATTGTTGTGTTTTAATGGCATAGGATATATGAAGGGACATATTAATACTGGCTTCAAAAGTGAAACTGTCCTGTTATCCTTCACATATACGAGTATGAAACGACTATAAGTGCGTATTATAATTTGGAGTATAGAGAACTTGTGAACTCGTTTCTTTTCGATTTAGCGTTCCCAGTATTCTTGGTGTTCACTCACAGTACATGCATGTACTCATACATTGACAAGTTTTGATTTTATAAATCTGATTACGTTCGGCTGAGTTTCATGTTCAAGCAGGTTGAGATGGGCAGAATATTTAGCTTACATGGAAGTGATGAGAAATGCATACAAAATTGTAGTCAGAATTCCTGAAGGAACAGCGGACCATTTGGAAGGAACAGGCGAAAAGGGGGATATAATTTTAGAACAGATCTTAGAGAAGCAGAAGGTAAGCGTGTGGGCTGTAACCAACGGAATCAGGACAGGGCTCAGTGGCGGGGTCTTCTGATCGCGATAATGGGCTTTGAGGTTATATAAAAGGCGACGCAATTCTTGTCCAGATGAGCAACTATCTATCCCTCAAGAAGCACTGTTCGAGCTTCACGTAAAGAAAGGTGTATACAGGATTTACAGGGAAAAACTCTAGATTTCCAAAACCAAATTCAATCGAAATTCTTAAGTTGTTAGAAAGATTAAACATGGCAGGGACCGACAATGCTGCCACATTACGAGAATTCACGTTCTGAAATGATGCAAAAAACAATAACAGCCACTACATAATGAAGGAAATTACCGCGACTATAATACCTTACAAAACCCATCTGCGGTACAACCACACAATAGTGGACAGGGACAAGCTGTATCGATTGGGCCCAACAGAATACGTCTTTCAGCTGAGGACGGAGATACAGTTATATCCGAAACGTCGTTTTAAATATCACGATGATGGATAATGGCCAATGTATCATTGTCGTGTACTTTTAGATCCTATTTGTCATTTAAAAAGTATATTATTGTAAAAAGAATGTACAGACAAGAATCAGTGTATTGGGCAATTTGCATAATCAAAGCACATCTGCGACACTGAATATGATTAACGTAATATTGATTCATAATTATGTTGCTTCCCACTGACGTACAACATATGGACAAGAGGATAGTGGTCCACTTGTATCGAAATTGTAGGCGGCTGCATACCACGTACATCACTGATTTAAATGCTAAATTCGCAAGTTAACGTTGCATTCAACTCTGTTATTTGACAACTGAGATCCATAATTGGATTCTCTATGGCCATTAACTGTTAACCGCAGTTGTCACTGAGCTCGTAGATCGAGAAGCAACACATCTGCCTTGCATTCTGAAGCGCTCTGTCAAAGTGATACGTCACAGTAATTCCTAGCAAATGGCAATATATAGTCTTTCATTAATTGGTTCTTAGGAACCTCTTCATTTACAAGAAATACTGGGGATCCTTGACTAGCCTCAGGCAAGCAAAGGGACTCATACGAGGACCTTCTGCTAAAAGAGCGAAGGAACTGTTGAAGTTAAACAGGAACCAGCTACGATGGGTGGTAGCACTACTTACAGGACACTGTCACCTTAAAGGACACCTCTTCAAACTGGGACTAAGTAACAGTCCCACTTGTGAGAGGTGTCAAGAATAAAATGAAACAGCCACATATATCCTGTGTGAATGTGAGGCCTTAGCTTATTTAAGATTACGTCACTTGGGTCAATAATTTACGGAGCCAAGTGACTATTTCGACGCCCCCACCTACAAAATTCTGCGCTTTATAATGTGCACAGGATTACTGAGGGGATAATCAAAGGGGGAAGCACAATAGATCACTGTGGTCGCGGTGCAAGGGCCGAGAAGGCCCACCCCTTATACATTCATTCATTCATTCATTCATTCAACCTCTTCATTTTATACATAAACCAAACCGATCATCAGCTGTGATTACGCTAGGGCAGAATCTGAAAAATAATTCTGTAGCGGATGTTCATCCATTCATTCAACTGTGGCTCTACAGCCCTTTTTTGGACACTGACCGCTTTTTAAGTTTCGTAATCTTTTACACAGTAGGTAGGACTCCTTATACGGGGGATCAGCCTGTTGCAAGGCCGCTACCTGCACAAAGTACAGCACAAACACAAACTTAAAGCACACACACATCCATGCATCAAGTGGGATTCAAACCCACAATCCCAGTGTTGGAGAGGGCGAAGACAGTTCATGCCTTAGACTGCGCGGTGACCGTACCATGACTCAGGCGGTTAGTCGCTGGCGGCGGTCCGAATTCGAGCCCGGGTCAGGTTATGTGGGATTTGTTGTGGATGAAGTGACACTGGCGCAGGTTTTCTCCGAGTACTTCGGTTTCCCCCATTAATTCACATTCCACCAGTTTCTCCACAATCACCGTCATCTCCTCTCATCTAGGGCTGGTACAAAAGTTCAAACAGTGGCCGCACCACCAAGCGGATATAGTTTCACCCCATGAAAAAAAAATAGACGGAGCAGTCGCTGTGATCGGCTGAGGACGTTCATACCGACAACAATTATTCGTGCTTACGTGAAGGCTTACTATGAAGTGAGGGGAGCAGAAGAGAAGTGGCACACTGACTGAGCTTATGCGCTATGCAGTCTTGGTACAGTAGCTTCGAACTGGCGCAGTCTCTGAGATTAATCAATTATCATTCAAACATTCATCTCTGGCAGCACCTACAGCAAGTACGTAGGTTATTTAGAGATATCGTCACGACTGCAGAGGGTATGTAGCAGCAAATAATATACATGATGACTGCGTAGGCGAAGGATCTGGATTTGGAACGGAACTGTCGTGGACCGTTCTTGCTTCTGATTCTACCTGGAGAGACTGAGCAGAATCGTAAACAACCACTGTTTTGACAGCGGCCATTGCAGTCCATATTTAAATAGGATACATCTGAACACAACGACTAAGCATGCCTGCTCAATCATCAATTAGCTGCTAAAACGAACCTGCGCAGCTTCGGTAACTATAGGCCGCTTTTGATTTATTACGCATCAGCGCTAAGTGACGACAGCCTCGAAACAGCTTTGGAGGACAGTCATGGCAGTGGTGTCCGCCTCGAAACAGCATTGACCGACAGTCACATGTTAGCCAGTTGTGTCTCCTATCCCCAAGAATTGTTTCGTTAGATTGGTACATACTCTAAACGACTGTGCTATTCGACGTTAGGGGTTAGAAATCTGGTAACATTCCTACATTCTTCCGTCCGAGTTCAGGCTTCTTATGCCATACGTCGTCGGGCCCAACGATCATTAAGGAAGCCCCACTACAGTTATTTTCATTACTGCAACAACGCCGTCGTTACGACGAAGAGCAGGGTCCCCTGGTTTCTTTTCGTTATCAGTTTGGAGCTTCAGAAGTACAGAGACGAGATACTTGTATGCCTACTTGCGTACGGTTCGCCTGATGACTTACTGACGCCACGCAAGCAACCCACGTTACACTTTCTTTTGCTATCCATTTTCCTTGTACTCACAGCATGCCCAAGTAGCTTATCCGTCTTGTAAACCATTGAAACGAATTATCTGAATGTAAAACAGTTTACTGGGGGGGGGGGGGGAAGGGGAACGCGGTAGATAGCGTAATTGGTTGAGGCACTATGCTACAAGCCGGAAGGTCCGCGGGTTCATCACCGCTTAAGTCATTGGATTTCTTTTTTATATTTACCTAATCCCTCCAGCCTTACTCTGCCCTCTGGGTTGACTCAGACTCTAACAGAAATGAGTACCAGAAATCTTCCTGGGGTAAAGTGCGGTAGGAGCGTAGGGCTGTCAACCTTACCGCCATATGCGAACCGACTGTCTAGAAAATGGAGCCTCGACGTCTTACAGCCCTATGGGCCTTCACGACCCGTTACACGGATAGCTTTACCTTTTTACCTAACTAAATATAGAGCATTATATGGATGAGTCATGTATATCCCTCAATTAATTGGAAGTGTGCACAGCCAACTCTGATTCGGTGTACGCAGAATTTTCAAATCATTACGATCTTACGCTTTCCACTGGTCTTGGTTTTTGTTCAATGCAGGTCTACCACTCGCAGAACGAACAGGAGATATCCCAGTGTACAACGCGCGGAAGCATAATTTTCTTTGAGACACGTAAATATCAGCGGAGATATGACGCTACACAGACTCATATTATTTTTGCACAGTATTTCGTTAAATGAACATCAGATCCAAACAATCTTTATTATATATACGTATATTTTACATACGCCTAACGCGATAACTTAGCTGTTTTAGACGTATTTTATGATGATAGATATGACCTTCATGTAAAGTATATGATATTCTGATTAAACAGGGCATAAATGAATATAGTCCGGTAATTTTTAATGTAGTTCCCATACAAAAATTTCATAAAGTCCGTTACAGAGTTTCAGATTTGAGACAAGTCTACCGTTGATCCTACATTCACAAAGCACGGATAATAAATATCAGCCGCGGTGAGCCGGTATTTGTTCTCATTTTATACTGTGAAGTCTCTTTGAAGTTTAAAGTGATATTTCTGCGTCCGACCGCCAAAGCTTTCATTCTTCTGCGATGGCCAAATAAACATTTCTATTTATCTGATATACTCGCAAAATTCAAAGAAATATTTGGAAAAAAAAACAGTATAAAATTAACTTGATGGAGTAGAGTCCTTCTCGTGAAACTGACAGTCGCTTAGTCAGTCACGAAATTCTCTTCTTTTATGGCACCGAAAAGTTTATAACCGTGCTCACAAAATCTGGCCCGTGGTTTCTACCCTGATCCAGATCAATCCAGTCCATACACTATTTATTTAAAATCATTTTTATTATTATCCTTCCATCTATGCCCCGGTCTTCCCAAGTCGGCTCTTCCTTCATGTATTTTGACTAAAATTTTGTCTCGTTTCTCAGTACTCCTTATATAATCAGGACACAAGTCTACATATGAAGTCTTCATCACCTTCACAGAGCTGTCACTTACGGTGAATAGACATCTGCATATGAATCATTAGCGTTGCCTAGCAAATAATTCTATTTCAAGTTTATTCGCTTGCGCCGAATGCAATTGTCTTCATTGCTGACTCTAATTTAATTGACTCCTAATTCTGTTGAACATAGTCCTTTTCGTGAAGCTAACAGTCGCTCAGCTGCTGGAGATATTTCCTGCCCTTTATGCAGCCCGAACGTCCATTACCTTATGTAAGTTTTGAGGTTTTCACGGCGATGACTATGAAGAAAGTCGTCTTCTGGGTTTTGGCGCCGTGTATTCTTCGTTTTGGCTGACGTTTCGGAGGAACGTATCGCCTCCATCTTCAGAGCAGGCTTGTGAATGCAGAATGCAGTAGCTACTGCATTCTGCATTCACAAGCCATTCAACTGCTCTGTAGATGGAGGCGATACGTTCCTCCGAAACGTCAGCCAAAACGAAGAATACACGGCGCCAAAACCCAGAAGACGACTTTCTTCATCGTCCATTACCTTGTTCACATCAGCCTTCTACAGAGCTTAATGAGATGCATTAACTTTCATGTACGGGGCATGTGTTTCGAACAAAGTGTCATTTCTGTGAAATTTTATGTTTCGTGGCTTTGTACCATCGTCGAATGTTGAGATATGTATAGAAGTGGGCCTATACCGTAGATTAAGTTTAATTTTCATGCATTAAATTTCCTCAATATGATACAAAAAATATATTAAACTTCCAATAGAACCAGACAACAAAATAAACATTACGATTTATAAAATGGACTGAGTTGATGTTCTGTGTAATACTTCCTCCATAAGTTGGATAAAAATAACTAGCTCTGTAATGTTATATAATAGCTTCACTTTAGAATGCGTATCTGTTAAAAAAAAGGCTCCTCCACTTAATTCCAATAACATCAACAAAAATAAATGTTTGTATTCAATACAGGCACACGTATTTATGATTCTTTTTTCCTAAACCAAAGGAACCCTGGAGAATCTTTAAAATGTACATAGAGGGCTATAAAATATGCATCGTATTCTTATTTCTATATTGCAACATATGCACTTTCTTACACTTGCTGTGAATGCGCATGCGCTTCTCGTCTTCCACGTGTACATTTATATAATAAGATACGAAAAGTAACGTACAGCAGTAGGAGTTAACTATCGCACTGACAACTCAAGAAAAAGTATAATATATAAACGTGACGTAGTATGATATTCCGGGCATTGGGCGACGCTGACGCTGGGCGCCGACCTTTCAAAACCTCGCCACATCTAAATATAGCGGCCTCCACACAGCACAGATAGATGTAACCCATCCGGCCCAGTGTGCTCGTGTCCTACATATATGCTGACTGCTGGCATTGAACAGCAGACGTTTTAGTCGAAAGAGGAGGGTTTGGGTTCCAACCTACGCTGCATAAAAATCTGTTACTGCAAGAACGGTCGTCATGAAATTGTTCTACTACAACATTATAATAAATCATTAGGCCGGCGCGTAAGGCTAACAAACCTTGCCGCCATCTTTGAGCCGATTGTCTAGATAATGTCGAACCTTCAACGCCTCACAACCCTACGGGCCTTCAAGGCCTGTTACAGGAATAGCTTTACTTTTTTTACAGTAGTTCTACACTTCAAATAATTTTATAGCTAACTTCCAGTGGCCTCGTAGCTTAACGACCTAGTCTACTATGAAGAAGGTTAAAATGAAAAGGAAAATGTAGTTAGTGACATTCTGTATAAAACTAAATTCCGGACTGTGACGCTATGTATTGAATACCTGCCATAAATTTTCCTTTGATAGCGATCAAGCCCATATTTCATAGCAAATGTTCGCTGAAATACTGTCTCTCCCCATATAATGGACGGTTCATGTTTTCTCCGGACAGCTGTGGTTTCCATTCAGCCACCTATCCAGTGACTAGCAGGGATAAAGAGGCCGGAGTATCCTTAAGAGCCAAGAAAGTCCATATGAATATTGATATTTTGCGAGTTGATACATAATTCTTCTTTCTTAATGGGGTTCCGGTGGACTGGCAATAATGATAACATAATTCACCTCCATTTCCATCCACTGCCAAGATTATGAATGTGTGAGGTTGTACTTTCAGTTCCCCATAAGCCTACATGGCGTACCGCTCAATTAAACACCGTAAGCAGTTATGGTAGCAGCAGCACGAGTTCTGAATAACTGCTAACAGTGGTTCCAAAAGACATCTCACTGCCATAATAAACTACTATCAATACAAAGTGGAAACGTTAATAGTAATTCCATTAAGAAAAGTGTTTCACTGTTCTCATATAATTTTTCGCCTCTCCTCTTTGAGAAAACTGCGAAGTTCTATTTTGGCAAGCGAAGAAATCTCCCATTAAATCGACCTGGGAGACAACGGAACCTGCTTGAGGCAGGTTTTCTCACGACTCTATCCTTTCCTTGCCACTTACCACTGTCATCTATTACTGCACATTTCACTCGTCACCAATATAAGTGTTTTCAGTTCCTCGAGAAGCCTTTGGAAACGGACGTCTGCAAACCAGTACGCCTATCGCAGTAAACTAAGCACAGAGATACAGACCACACTGAAATCAACATCACCCATTCAGTGCAGGATTCAAGATAATAAGCCTCAAATTTATGGACTAGTATTCATTCCAACTACTGTATTCTGAATTAATACTAGGCACATAACCGGAGCTTCTCGAACATTTTTTTTCTGTGGCGCTACAGCCCCAATTTGGGCCTAGGCCTACCTCCATGAAACTCTCCGTTTCACTTCGGTTTACTAGATCTTACACCATACGGTAGGACTCCTTGGGCGGGTGATCAGCTCGTCGCAAGGCCTCTACCTGTACACAAACACAGAAAAACGCACACAAACATCCATGCCCTGAATGGGATTCGAACCCACGATCCCGGCTTCCGAGCGAGCGAAAACAGTGCATGCCTTAGACCGCTCCGCTACCGTGACCGGCTCTCGAACAAATAGCAAACATAAAATGTTTCTTCCATAAAGACAAAATTCCGATAATACCAACCCATGTTTACACATCAATGAATGCTACAGAGACCTGTTTCACTTGGAAGCAAAACGCACATTTGCTGAATTATGAACTTTAAAAATAAAGGCTAAAATATATGCCACAATACCGTCTTTTGAGAGCCGGGGTAGCGCAGTCAGTATAGGGACTGGCTACGGGCTGGATGACCGAGGAGTAGGAGTTCGAGTCCCGGGAGGGTCAAGAATTTTCACTTCTCCATGTCGTCCACACTGGCTCTGGGGTTCACCGAACCTCCTATACAGTGGGTATCGGGGGCTCTCTCGCCGGGAGTAAAGAGGCCGGGCC
>NW_019743160.1:834996-916263 GCF_002891405.2 Cryptotermes secundus | reverse complement strand
TTGAGGCTTTCACGGCGGTGACTATGAAGAAAGCAGTCTTCTGGGATTTGGCACCGTGTATATGTGGTGTTAACCGACGTTTCGGAGGAACGTATCGCCTCCATCTTCAGGGTAGAAGAAAAAATATAAGAATTCTGCACGCGAAGAGACCGTGCGAACCGGTAAAAGCAGTCTTCGCTTGCAGAATTCTTATATTTTTTCTTCTACCCTGAAGATGGAGGCGATACGTTCCTCCGAAACGTCGGTTAACACCACATATACACGGTGCCAAATCCCAGAAGACTGCTTTCTTCAGACAGTAGTTCACCTGCCGAGATTTGAATAGGATACCCTCCCTACACAAGTCAGACGTGCTGCCTCTACGCCAGCCTCCTCGGTTAGCTGGTGAAAGATGCACATTTCGTGTTAGAAGTGGCAAACTGGGAGGCTACGTAGGACTACGGTTGTACAATCGTACGTTCACTGTGCACAGACCTGCAAACTAGGAATCCGGAACTGCAGCGATATCGCAACAGCTGCATTAAGGGTAGGAACACACACAGCGACATCGGTCGTACGATTTTTTTGCCGTACGACCTCGTTTTCACACTAGAGCGACCAAATAAATTTCTTTGCTCTCCGGCTGTCGTACGGTAGATGTCGCATGTCGTCACGTATGAAAGCTAAGACTACACTCTATATTCTACTACTTGATGCGACATGAACCGTACGGACGTCGTACGACTGATGTCGCTGTGTATTCCTAGCCTTAAGCTATGTATATCTTAGCTATATAGATCTGATGATGTAAATAAGGGGCTAGTTTTGTTAAGCCATTTACGTCGCTCGAACAGAGTGCTCTAGCGGTAACGCCTTAGACTTGAACTTCGGAGGCGTTGGGTTAAATCTCGATGGGGACACCGGCTATCCTCATGGTCGTCTTCGTGGTTTTCCTCGGTCCCCCCAGGTAAATTCAATTAGGTTATGACAGATTCCTGTGAGATCCTTTCCACTTTATGTATTGACAGCAAATTGACTGAAAAAGATTGTAGTATCTGACTGTCAATAAAGGAGATTAAAAAAAATTATGTATCATCCTATCATTCGATTTGCATAGCTTTTCAAAGCTCCAGCACTCGAACTCAGGGCTATTCTGCTGGTGATAGCCTATTCCTTCCTTATCGCTTCGAATTTGATATTCATTATAAATCTAACAAATAAGAGAAGAAACTATGAGAGGTCGAGAGTGCTGTATTGGATCCCAGCTTAATCGTCTGAAGATCAGATTCTCGCGAGGGGCACGAATGTGCAAGAATATTTTATTATCCTAATCATCATTCGCCGGTCACGGTAGCCGAGCGGTCTAAGGCATGCACGGTCTTCGCTCGCTCAGAAGCCGGGATCGTGGGTTCGAATCCCACTCATGACATGGATGTTTGTGTGCGTTTTTCTATGTTTGTGTACAGGTAGAGGCCTTGCGACGAGCTGATCACCCGCCCAAGGAGTCCTACCGAATGTCTAAGATCTAGAAAAACCGAAGTGAACGGAGAAGTTCATGGAGGTAGGCCTAGGCCCACTGGGGCTGTAGTGCCAAGGGAGAAAAAAAATCATCTTCCATCTGCCACTTTGCGGTCTTGTCGTGGGGTTTCACTTGACGTAGAAATAACTTGCCTTGGGAAGCCAGTTCGCCTGGCCTGTACACGCCAAAACCCTGCCTCTCAATCGTGGGTGCGAATAAATATATCATACTATTCGACAATCGCTTCTCTATAACGTCAATACTTCATACAGCATCGTCATATAACATAAGAATCGACCGTAAGAAACTAGAGCGAAATAAGCGAAATCGTATAGTCAGACCAGTATAAAATTCCTGACAGAAATGGAAAGCCCCGCTACAGTGCCCAATAGAAATGGTAGACAACAATCCAATAAAACAGCCAAGCATAAAATCGACCTGAAACGAAACATCAGTCTTTAAATCTTCATTAAAACAACGGGCATGGCCATAGCTTGTGAGTAATGATGAGTTTCAAAAGCCTCTGTCCTGTCCATAAAGCACTCTTGTAATTGTCAATTGCAACGTGAACAAAACACGTCCGTAATTTTTTACACAGCTAAAATAATACGATGAAAAGCCGATAATCCGCCCAGTACCACGGCGAAGTTGTGAAAGCTCTTGAATGTACAGCTCTGAAGACACAACATGGACGAACATGAATCTGTTTGCACAGCACAAAACATGGACATTGACGTCAACATACAGTTGAATAGAAACAACGGTCGAAGTCCAAAACACGAAGAGAATCCCGCAGAAAATACGAAGGAAGCCAAACAATCATTTGCTGTCGTCTGACGCTTTGACTGTCTTGCAGTCGACAAGTTCGAGAATCAACTCAAGAGGCATTATATATCGTACTGACTTATATCCGATTGGTTTCAGAGTGACATAAGCATATGTGTCAGACTTTCCGGTGTCTTTGCATGGCGTGTTCGTGGACACCATCAAAACATGTTAAAGGGATATGATACAGAGAAGTTTAATATAAATCCAACACAAACAGTAATTCTGAATCAATCACACCAGATGGAACAATCCATATACTTAATATTCTCACAAAAAATAGTAATTAAACTCAATAAAGAACTCACACTTTTTATACAATGATTTATTAATTCTGAGAGAATGGACGTCGACACCCACAGTGAACTACGCAATGAAACTTTCAACTTTACTAATACACAACTAGCGGGACTCCTACGAAATAATTATTAATCAGAACTGAATTGCTTTAGTTTTCCCTTTAGAAAATATACAGACCTAGTTTAAATTCAATTATATATTCAGTTGTGCTGTTTCCCCCACTGAATTCTACCTGTTGCATGTAACTGGTCCTGTTCGGCTGTGATGAATAAACTCACACATGAATCCAACTTAATTAACGATTTCATTCGCTAATGGACTCTACAGTGCAATGTAAAAGATGTTTTATTGTGTTCCCTTATTTGTCAAAATAATACCATGAAAGCTGAACAATATAATGTATATACCGGGGAAGGCTGATTCCTAGTGCATTCATTATGTGACGTCCCTGCAGTTCGTAAACTTTTCCCAAACAAATAACATTACGTAGAACTGAACAGTCTATACAAATCTGTTGAATTTCGGCTTCAGTTGCAGGTTCTCGTTCAAATGTATGTGAATTTACTTTGAATATTCTATTATTTAGAAACCCTACAGGGAAACATCACAGGAGTTCAGATCTGACGGAGTTGGTGACAGAAACAAACATTTACAACAAATGACACGAAATTCTACCAAAATTGAAGTCCATTGATGCTGATGTGTGGCCTCTTAACGCCTTGGTGTCTGTAACCAGGCAATATGCTGTCAATTCCTATCTCTATATGAATGAAATACATTCGTTAATTCTGAAGTATGTCACAAACGTTTCAATACATAGGGTCATCAAGGTGAACTGACATAAAATTCCGACGCTCGGATACACACTCCAACCATAACGGTGTGGGAGTGAAGTGGATGCGAGCACCTCGTAGCCAGAAGTTGTAAATTGTTCTCTGACATATTCATTCAAACAGGAATGGAAATACTCTGAAAATAATTATATTTTTAGACAACTCGATTCTTTTAATGCGATTAGACATTCATTTGAAAACTTCTGAGACAAATTTTTAGGACATACGTACCAGTATATTACATATGAGAAATTTCTCGGTTTATTCCCATCACCTAGTACTGGTATGACAGTGACATCTATGAGGCTACGGGAAGTTTTATCTTCATATTCTCAAATGTCTTCGTAATATGAGATAATTAGGGGAAGCTCCCACTTTCCTTGCACGTACAGAAATTTGGCTCAATCCAGATATTTAAAATATGTAAGATTTGAGGCTTTCACGGCGGTGACTATGAAGAAAGCAGTCTTCTGGGATTTGGCACCGTGTATATGTGGTGTTAACCGACGTTTCGGAGGAACGTATCGCCTCCATCTTCAGGGTAGAAGAAAAAGTATAAGAAATCTGCAAGCGACAAGACCGTGAGAACGGTAAAACCAGACCACTGTAGCACAGTGCCCCCAGTATACGTGTATACAGGCATACTTTAAAATGCGTCGCTAATTTTATCTTTTATTTCTCTTAATATCCGAATTCGTTCAATTCTGGGAACCACGGTCCCGGATTCTTAAGCAGTGTTTCATGTGCATGGATGTTCCTCCAAAGAGAGGAATTCTGTCTGTGAATTGGATGACTCACTGTGACGAAACCTGCGCACTGTCTCTCCGGTCCAAGGATACCAATGGCTGATCCATTGACAACAATGAAATCACTGAACTGGGTCGGGCTTCTAACAGAGTGAAACGTGTCCAACACCTGGATGTTAAGGATCCATGTTCTCTGTCGAAAATATGAGCATGATGACGGGCAAGGAAAGGCAAGAGAGTGCTGCCTAGTCACCATAGCTCAGGGTCGTTCATATTAACAAGGGCAATTCAATTTCTACAGGAACAGCAATTCAATATTCAAATAATGGTATTATGAATATTCATGTATTTATAATTCTGTTATCAACAAAAGTTTGCGGGCTTACACATTCATCGGATTTAAATTTAAATAGTGGAAGCTGTATGGGACGTCACAACGTCAAGCTAGCGATAATGACAATCTATTTGAGTACATCCGATTTTAATTATGGAGGTCAGGTCCGAATCCAGTATTGGCTATTCTAACTCCAATGGAAAGCGGCCTCCGTAGTCTAGAGGTAACGTTCCCACCTCATGACTCGTAGTACGCGGGTTCAAATACCCGGCGGAGGTCGTCGAATTTTTAAGGGCGGAAAAATTCAGGGAACAAGTCCTCCGGGAGGGACTTTAAGCCGTGGGTAGCTTTATGGCATGTAAAAGAACCTCATACCTCCAAAGGAGGTCACTGAGCCAAAATTGCGGACGTTTCCCGCCCAACAGCAGTCTCTAATACCTCCGGTAGATGGGGGAAGCATTATAGATACCTCTCAGCCAGTAGAGCCGGTCTCGCTGGCTGGGCGGGACTGATGGTAAGCACCAATACCGGTAGGATATAGAGGCTGGTAGAAATCATAGAGGGAAGCACAATGGACCACTACAGGTCTAAGTGCATGGGGAAACCCACCCTCTCTAATAACTAACTAACTAAACTCCAATGGAAGGGCGAATTTGCCGCCATTTATGGATCCCGAAGGTTCATTACCATATTCGGAAGATCCCGTCATCACTGATCCCAATCCTGACCCAAACGAATGAACTTCAGTTTGAAATATTATTTAAACCCTGTGAAGACGGAAATCAATCTAAATGCCATCTAAAGACTAGTGGGAAAGTCCACTGCACAGCGGCCAATTATTACTTTCGAATCCGTCACCTCATTTCTTCCTTCTTCCCTATATCCTCTTCATAGCTCTCACAGTTAAAGCGGAGAATTAAGTTGCATCTTTATTCTTCCAATGTTACTGCTTGAGGAGAGCATGACATGTACGTATCCACAAACCACCTCTTTATACACGTAAATACGGATGCATTTAGTATCTACATTATGGAGCAACCCGGGTCAGGTCATGTGAGATTTGAAGTGAACAAAATGGCATTGGGGTGTTTTCTCCGAGTACTTCGGTTTCCATTGCTAATTCTCATTCTACCAACTGCAAGACATTCATTAATCACCCTATTAATCATGCTATACAATCTCAACACTAACAGCGTCGTTAAATAACCAACTTAAAGAGAATACAAAATAAAAAAACTATACTGCGTTTTCATTATCTTACAAAAGATTAACCGGTTGATGTTCAGGTAGTTAATCGCTGTTCATAACGGCAAAGTGTTTGAATATTAAAGCAAATTCAACATACAATGTCTTAAAGACTTAAATCTAAAAGTGTGCTTTGAGACTTAAACATAAGGCCAATTAAGGCAAATATATTGTCGTGATATCACTTTCTGATATTTCGCCTGTTCCTTTTTTCGTTTCTGAATATCAATGGGCTGTTGACAAGGACATAGTACATATGAGTACAAGCGAGATAACAAAAGAAAATGAAACAACTGAACAATCGATAGAAAAGGGAATATATGAACGCTCAGCTCCGAGTCTGACATCTGCAAACGAAACGGCTCTGCGCCAAGGGAGAAAGTTTTAATTTCAACAGCAGTAAACACAATAACGAAACTCACAAAATGACTGACACAGAAGGAAACCACCTCTCGTTCCTTGGTTTTACAATTCAACTGGGAATAGCATGAACCCGGGAATCGAGACACGTACATGTGCACATACCAATGTCTTCCCAGTGCTACTCTATATCAATGCCTGTCGATTTGTGCAAAATGACATCACTTAATATTCGCTCACAAATTAAACAAGATACATATCGTAGCGTAGTTGATTGAGACATTATGCTACAAGACGGAAGGTCGTGGGTTAGATTCCCGATGAGGTTATTGGATCCTTCAATTGAGATAATCCTTCCAGCCGTATTGTGGCCCTGGGATCAACTCAGCCTCTAACAGAAATGAGTACCAGTCATCTTCTAGGGGGTAAAGGCGGCAGGCGCGTAAGGCTGGCAACCTCACCATCTGTGAGCCGACTGCCTATAAAATGTGGAAGCCTCGACGTGTCACAAGCTTTCGGGTCTCCACGGCCTGTTACAGGGACAGTTTTACCTTGTTTACCCCTTTTTTTTTTACATAGCCTTACTTGTGTACAACGATCCCTGTGGTCGCGATGTCTATGCAGCCTGTACAGGGAGGTCATGGATTCGTTATCTCACTCACTAGTTATCTGTCACCAATTCTCTCCTTTGTCCGGTCAATGTTGAGACTTCAAAATAATCCAAATTCAATTCCATCAAATTAACTTATTTAACCTTTTAAAGACTGAACTGATTCTAAATAACATAAGAATTCAGTTCGTACCTCACAGGGAATACATTACGTCTCCGTTACAAAAACCGAACGGTTAATTCTGTTTAGGGGAAAATCGCTGTTTATTGTGAGAACCAAAAGAAATATACGATTACACTTTGTGGGCAGAACGCAGAGCTTTAGTGTGTTAAAGCAGGTGGTTCATGTAGTAAATATGGACTTTAAAGGGTTAAGGCCTCTTAAGATGTGACTAAACGCTGAAGCCTACCTACAAAACCACAAAACGTCGCATTCCAAAAGACCGTAAAGGTAAAGTTCTCCCTGTGCTTAACTAAGCATTGCGCCATGAAGGCGTACGGCGGAGTGGATGTATAGATCCACATTTTCTTGACCTCGGCACTAGTTGGAGGTGAGTTGTAAGCTTCACGTCAAGGCCACTTTACTCTCGGGGAAAGAACGCCCGGTACCCATTGGATAGGAGGTTGGGTGGACCCCAGATCCAGTCTGAACGACTTGGAGAAGAGAAAATTCTTGACCCTGCCTCGACTTGAACTCCTACCCCTCGATCATCGAGTCCGTAGCCAGTCGCTATACGAACTGCGTTATCCTGGCCCCAAAAGACCGTATCTTACGCTTTTATTGTTTAGCCTTGGTTTATTTAACGAGCCTTTCAATAGCTAAGATATATATATGCATATTAATGTTGCATTTCATTGATACAGGAGAGTACAACTTAATTTTTACAAGATATTTTGAACCATTTCAAGTGCCTGCATTACTGCATTATTTAGAATAATACCGCTTTCCGTCGAGACACATTTGAGTGATAACTTGTAATCAGACTGCAAGACAACTTTGTCCTCCAAAGCCCAGAAGCAAATTACAGGAGTACAGAACTATAGAATCGCTCTCATAGCTGTACTAAGCATATATACTTCACGCAGTGTGCCTAAGCGTAGTTTCTTCAAATATGCAAGTACAGAAGGCACAAGAACAAGTTCCCTGGGCAGCACGATTTGGGAATACGGCCTTTGTGATCAGATTCAAAAGATCGAAGAATACCTACAGTGATAAAGAATATTTCACCATCATACAAAATCACAATTCTATGACTTATTTACTTACATGCAAAAAACGCCCCGGCTGAACAGCTGAAATGGCAGAGTAACGGTGCCCATTTCTTTAGGCACACTGACAACACGGGTTATCGTCTTGGTCGAACCATGTGCTTTACACTATATTTCGAAGAACGGGAACATACTCGTATAAATGAACACAACTGACACAATCTATCATTTAACTCGGTAAATTTAAAACCCCTTCTACTTAATTGAATACAAAAGGATTGTTAGGCGTATAAACGAATCTTTAAAAATTTCACGGTCATTATTAGTAAACACTGTGCTATTATAATTTATTATCGATGGAGATGAAAAGAAATGTCTCGCGTAAACTGACTTAAATTAACTCGAAATAAGATAGCTATTATAAAAACTTGGATAATCATACAGAACTATCACTAACTGCTTTTGAAGCTAAAATTTTAGTACAACGCTTCTTATGCGTATTTCTACGACATGGAATTCAAAAACTTTCGCTGCAATCCGAAAAATGTTTCAACTGAGTAGTCCGTATCAGGCCGTGATCGCTGCTTTCGCCTATGGTACTGATGAAATCTCAAATATATCTTCCTGGATAACACGCCATTTTTCTTTATTTATTGCTAGTGGGGTGGGACTAAGTCCCTTGTACTGCGGCCACTTCTGGCCTATTGTACCAGCCCAAGATGATAGGTGAGGGTTAACACCGCTCTTTTCCAACCCGCCTTTGCTTGTATCGGCGCAGTAGGAATGGTGCTATCCCTGCTACACCTGTTTCTACCTTAGGACAGTGTATGATGGCTACTGGAAGTTCTCACAGATCAAACTAAGGAAGGTCGGTATAGGTACGGGAAACTAGCTGGGTCGGTTTGCATGAGTCTCAGGGTAGTGATGCCTAAGAAAGCGGTATTCTGGGAGTTGAGCCAATTGACGTTTATCCACCTGCTAATTCACCACACTGTTAAATTAATGTATTCTTAGCTTTAAGTTACAGCGTTACACTATGGCTAGCTATGTCCCGGAGCGTGCAAGGGTCACGTCCGCTCAGTTCGGAATATTGTGAAAGTCTCTCCCTTTGTGGAATGGATTGCACCCCCACGCCGGGAATTCGAAAGATGGTATTGACATATACATTTTCATCCCATCTTCCGTAGGAAGCTTGAATGAGGCAACCCAATCATACTGGCCCTCATTCACAGGCAATTGTAACAAGCTCTGACCTGTCCTTTTAGGCGCGTCCGGTTCCCTGTACCCGAGCTAAATTTATGACTGATCGTAAATGTCATAACTCCGGACTTCTTGTTTCTGCCAGAATCTAGAAATTTTCAACATAAACACCGTATTGCACGTCCCAGACGGTGAAATACGATATTATAGATCACGATACATTTCCAGTAATATCGAAACATAAGACTTTTGTAATTTAAATTACCGAGAATTAATTAGAAATAAATTTCATGGTCATCTATAATCATCAAAATAAATAAGGGCTCAGAATGATCAGCGTCAGGGTGATTGTGGAGCAATTGGTGGAATGAAGATTGGCAGGGGAAACCGAAGTACTCGGAGAAAACCTGCCCCAGCGCCACTTTGTCCACCACAAATCCCACTTGACCAGACCTTGGATCGAACCCGGGCCGCCGCGATGTGAAGCCAGCGACTAACCGCTTGAGCTATGGCGCTACCCTATAACACCCCTTACTTTGTGTTCTGGTAACCTCTTCAACGCAAAGCAGACTGGCGCTTTTCAGTTCACGTACCCTACTCAGCGCGCAAAGTCTCTTATTTGGGAGACTGGGTTTAGAGCCTATATAGTAAAATGTGTTCTGCGGTAATAACCGGGAGGTACCCAGTTCATAACTTCACAAAGCCAGATATATTTTTCGTAGGTTCTTGCGTAATATAATCTTCAAATGGGCCACACCGCATTCCTTCAATTAATTTATTCATATTTTTTTCCTTGGCACTACAGCCCCAGTGGGCCTAGGCCTACCTCCATGAACTTCTCCGTTCACTTCGGTTTTTATAGATCTTACACATTCGGTAGGACTCCTTGTGCGGGTGATCAGCTCGTCGCAAGGCCTCTACCTGTACATAAACAGAAAAACGCACACAAACTAGATATCCATGCCCTGAGTGGGATTCGAACTCACGATCCCGGTTTCCAAGCGAGCGAAGACAGTACATGCCTTAGATCGCTCGGCTACCGTGGCCGGCAATTTATTCATATACCTAATATTAATCCCCGAGTCTCATTCGAGGCTTCACACTCTGAAATTGAATGACCAGCGTTAAATAACCAACGAATAATTCTATTCCTATATATATCGACATTGGCCAATCTGAGCTCTGACCCCCCTCCCCCGCGTTAAGTGGATGTTAGAACAGCGTTCAAGCAACGGTCACAACAGTTACAATTTCATTACATTTGTCAGGGCAGCTGTTCCTGTTAGCTTCACGACAAAAGAAGGAAAACCTAAGTTTAAAACCTTCAGCCACAGCTACTGAGGAAACAAGACCGAAAAAGGAAATGCAAAGTGTGTTATATAGGAGTTCTAGTTGTGACGTCAGGTCAAAAGATTAATTTGAAGTTCTGTGACTTTCATCCAGCTTGTGGCGGGCGGAGAGACTAACCTTCGAAGCGCAGTCAAACTTGCAAGAGTTCACAGTTCGTGAAATTAGCCATTCACAGGAACTTTAGAATCGCATTCTTCGGTGCCTTAGCCTAGAGTGAGGCAGATTCGTCAACTATACTTAGTCAAAAAGAGCGAGACAAGCGGCAATTCACGAGAACGGATAGTAACCCCAAGGTAGGCCGCACATCGGCATGCATCAAGACATGTAACAGTCAAGACACGATGTCTGCGACATGACGCATAGAAAGGAGCACAGTTGAAACGTATGAGATTATGAAAATCGCCACACAACGGTCCGAGTCATGATGCTGACGAATCACGAATGAAGCAAGACTGCGTCTTTTGTCTCATGTCTTGATGCTTGTCTTGACGCAGTTGGTGTGCGGCCGCCCTAATACAACCGAGATATCTTCTTAGATCTGTGCGGAATCAATTAACCCGTCAAAAGTCTTCCAGGTGGTGGCTATGGAACAGATAAAGAGTTGCAAGATTTTCCTTATAAGGACCGACACCGCCGGCTACACAACCTAACAATACTTCATTCTTGTCAGTGTGCAATGTTGTTCTTTCAAGGTCGAGTACGTATGACTGACTAAGCCCTACATAGGCCGTGCCATAGCTTAGGCGGCGGTTAGTCGCCGGCTTCCCACCGCGGCGGCCACGGTTCAAGCCCGCATCATGTCAAGTGAGATTTGTGGTGGACTGGGGCATGTTTACTTCGGTTTCCCTTGCCAATTCTCATTCCACCGACTGCTCTAAACTCATCATCTATCATCCTGGGCTGGTACAACAGGCGAATTAGTGGACAACGAACCTAGTGGACTCAGTCTCAACCCATCCCAAGAAAAAAAAATTAAGCCCTACATAACGAGAACTACTGTCTGTCTGAATGTTATTTGGCAAACCTCGGTCTGTATGCAGTGACGAACAGAAATGTTTCTTCCCTTAATGAGAAACGAATCACGGTCATCCAATCCTTAGGCACACAATACATTTCTCAATTGTAATTTAATATTCTTTCAGAAGATTTCAGCGGCCGCACGATTTAAGGGGTTTGGGATGGCAATTCGAATCTCGCCAAATGTAACGTGTGGTTGGGTGCGTTCCCTTTCATCACTGACATTCTGCTCAGTGTCATAATGCGCTACATGTGGCAGCTCTGTCATAAACAAGCCCACACGCAGACACAAGACGGATTAAGGGCCCTGGTGATTCTGAAAATCGAGCGAACTCGGAGAAATTCGAGGGAAAGCGCAGATTAAACGAGACAGAATTCGAGTCTGTGTTATTTTCATTTGTTAGCACCTCCTCCAGCAAAACATGTATAGGCAATCTTTTATAAACCTACATTAAATCTGTTAGTGACAACTTTTGCGGACAGATGGTGTCGCGTGGTCAGCGAAACGGATTCTCACGACCCTTAATCTCGGTTTTCTAGACCGCCTCTGGGGTCTAGTGGTCAGAGTTACAGCCTACAGATGCAGAGGTCCCGGGTTAGATTCCCGGCGCTACCAGATTATCTGAGAAGTAATGGGTCTGGAACCGGGTCCACTCAGCATCGTGAGGATAATTGAGGAGCTACTTGATTAGAAAAGTAGCGACTCCGGTCTAGATAAACGAGATTAACGGCCGTGGGAATCCGTTGCGCTGACCACGCAACACCCTCTATCCGAAAAATTTGGCACTAACTTCGCCGACAAGCGGCGGTCGCTCGGTCGGTATAGTTCGCTTGCGGACTAAAAGCCACTGAGCTCTTTTTATATTAAATCTGTAGCACTTGATGGACCTTACGACTCAGTCATGTGACTCGTGATGCCCCTTATAAAAACCGCCTCTACATTCTCTCCGCAGTAGATACAAATTAATCAATCTATTTAGATGAATGCTGAATGCGTATTATATGGATGAATCTCCACAGTTTTCCTACAATTACATGTTATGACGACTTATTTTGAGGCAATGCCATTCACTCAGAAAAAGTAATGAATACGTTAATGTATGAATGTGCTGTGGACTTGTGAGCAAACGAACAGTTTCCTTCAGTTCTCTTAGAATCCGCAGTGAAGCAAGGCAGAATTTCTCATGACTCTTCCCCTCTTCGATCCCACATCTCATTATTCAGCACACTCGTTACGTATGTGGCATAGGTTTTGGGCGTTCTAGTCTGCCCCAAAGTCAGAAAGCTGAACTTGGGCGTTATTCTTATGTATATATATTATTTAAGGTAGTGATGGAAGGGAGTTAAAATCATTTTCGGACTCTGTAACTACAGTGAACGCAAAGGAATACTTGAAACATACAATCACGAGGACACCGACGAAATACAGAAATAGCCGCACTACATAAAAGATATGAAGAGGAAAAACATCAAAAAATGAAACGAAAGTAATAAAGAGAATTGCATTCGCTTAGTGCGCAATCCATTAGGATTCCTCACATAAGTACAGTCTGAAGATGGCCTTACAAGGCCGAAATATGTAGCATTAAAACAATGTAAATATATTTTAATATTTAACAGTTTTATGTAAAATCTTAAGCACATTACGACCACTGTGTGATATTAAACTATGAATCAATGTTATTGACCATTACAATCTAGATGGAACATTTGCTAGACTATAAGTGTAAGTACACTGAAAACATGTATCACAGAACTATGGTACAAATGTAGTGTCTTAACCAGTATCTAATAAAATATGAGTAGGCCTAAAGGGACGTACGCTGGAACTGAGAATACTGAATATAGTGACAGTGGTTATTACTCCTACGCCATATACGATAGGTCCCAGGTTCGATTCTTGAACGGAGATTTGCTACCCAGAGTGAGGATAATCGTGAGGTTTCCTCTCCTGGAAATTCTGGTATAGTACTATCACAATTGTATTGGATTTATTCCACGTCTTGAATAATAAACTAGTAAACGGCTACATGAGAAAGGTAAAACATGAAGCAGACGTAGTTTATTTCTAGTTACTGTCCTACCATTCACAAGGAATAAGTGAAAAAAAAACGACAAAAACCTATGCACTGCTGCTTCTTTGGTCGTGCATCGAAGCAGGAATCTCTCGAATACAATGTAACGTATAAAAAGTTACACCTGCTAAGATCGATTTTATTTTTAAAGTTCTGTCGGTAGGTGCCCTTCACTTCCTTTCCACCTTTAATGCAGTTTTACCCACGTCTACAAACAGCCATAACGTTTGCTTCCCCTTCCAACAAACCCTTTCAGAAGTTCAGAACACTAGAAGAACGATGGAAAAACTCCAGAAACCCAGTAATTTTGTGTTACACAACATCGTCAAGAACCTTTAGAATATACGAGATATTCTTGTCTCCAGTAACACTCTTGGGGATTACATTTTAAATTCCCACGTACAGCAGCAGCGACCGCCTCTGTAGTCTAGTGGTCAGAGTTCCTGGCTACAGATCCAGAGCCCCCGGGTTCGATTCCCGGCGCTACCAGATTTTCTGAGTATTAGTGGGTCTGGAACGGGGTCCACTCAGCCTCGTGAGGATAACTGAGGAGCTATTTCAAGGAAACAATTGCTCCGGTCCGAAATTAACGGCCGTGGGGATTCGTTGCGTTGACCACGCGACCTCTATCGCCAAAGGCTGGCACTAACTTCGCCGACAAGCGGCGGTCGCTCGGTCGGTATAGTTCGCTTGAGGACTAAAACCACGGAATTGTTTTTTGTTTTGTACAGCAGGGGCATACTTGGGCATCCCTGAGGCAAAACGTCGACAAGCTTGACGTTTCGTAGAGCTACAAACGTAGCATCAAACAGATCGTGTATATAAATACCGACTGGGACTTCTGAAACTAAGCGCTCAGAAATGTTTCTTGTTAAATTAACATATATCCCAATTGTAACTTAAATCGTCCGGAGGAGGGAAGGATTATAGTCTTAAAAGTCCTTTTTAACATTCGGCTGGCGACACTGAAACTATGGATATCAAGGATCTCGATTTCATCCATAGGTATTCTCGTAAAACTGGAATATTATGAAGACTGGCTTAGCCACCACAGATATGTTATCCCTTATTTCCAAAATAACTATCAATTATCGGCCCCATGGAGCCATAACACGGCAACACAAGGCTTACGTGCCTTATGCCTGAACAGGAGGAAGACGAAGATAAATGAGGCCTCCAAAATCAGTCTCTCTGTCACGGAATTAGCGATAGGCTCTCATTGATCATCCGTGAATACTGTCAATGAATTCGTAACAAAAATAAATAAGGCACATTTTATGAAATGTTTGTGTTCATGCAGAATGTAAATTCACACAGGATAACAAAAAAGTGGGCAAAGTAGTATGTGAAGTAAGAGAAATATTTACATTAGTCTATTATGTTACCCCTTGTTAATTACAGCGTTATCAGTACTGGTCTAACAAAGTAATGAAAAACAGACCTGTGAAATAAAAACAGGATTCCTATGAATTAATGCTCCTAACAACAGAAATGGACGTCGAATCTGTGCCATTTCCAGAATATAAATTAACAATGCGCATCAAACCACACTATGTACAGATGTTGTCAATGCCGTGCCAATAATATCCAGCATATACAATCGAGATTACTAGCTTTTTGAACTTTGTCCGTCGTCCGGCATTTTAAAGGACAAAAAGTTTCGGAAACTGTAACTATTTGTATCCTCACGCGAGGGGGGTGGGAGACACCTACTGTGTTGGGTCTAGTGACAGGTTAGCTATTTCTAACGGACCCAATATAGTGTCTCCCACCCCCTCATCTGAGGACGGAAAAAGATAGTTTCCGAGACTTTATGTTGTTCAGAGTACTGGACAATGGAAAAAGTCCAAAAACCAAGCAAATCCGTGTTATACATCGTCACAGCCCTGTAGAATATAACAGTATATACAATCAATTTCCGTGAAGCTATCTGTCTATCTGTCTGTCTATCTATCTATATATATCTTACTCCTGTTGCTCCCACTTGGAGATAGTGAATCCGTGAAACACTTCGTTTCACTTCAGTTTCCTAATATTAGACAGTCGGCAGGGGTCCTTGGACAGGGAGACAACTCGATGCAATGCCACTATCTACACAGGACAACGCGAACACAGAATAAACGCAGACATCCATGCCTCGAGTGGGATTCGAACCCACGATCCCAGTGTTCGAGCTCAGACCGCGCTGCCACTCTGATCGGCTTTAAGGGGGTACAGTACTCACCTAAATGAACAATAAGAAGTTCCCAGTCAACATACGTCCAGAAACGAATGCCTGCTGAGATATGGGCGAGTCAATGTCTGGGTAGGCATCTTAGGTGATCAACTCTTAGGAACTCTCACCTAACAGACTAAGAGGTGCAGCGTACCATAGTTTTCTGGTGAATGATTAACCAGTACCCTTGCATACATGTGACTCTTCGTGCACGACAATACACGTGATGATGGAGAACCAACTCATTTTTCCGCATCGTCAGACAGCACCTGAACAAGACTTTAGGTGAACAGTGGATACGATGCAGAGGCTCAATCAAATGGCCTGCACGATCGCCTGACCTTAGTATTTCTGGAACTTTGGCTGTGGTAACACCTAAAAACTTTGGTGCGTTCGGCGCCGATCAATGACTTACAGGTATCACAGCAACGAGTAGACAATGCCTGTCAGGAGTTTCGAGTGAAACCAGGAATTTTCGACAGAGTACTCACTTCTCTGCGACAGAGAACTGAATGTTGTGTTGAAATGCGTGGGAACCACATTACAGCATCTGCTGTAGAGATCACATGAACATCGCTCATATTGCAGCAGGGACTGGTTTCTGTCAATACGCTGACAGGGAGCATTTGGCTCATTTGAGTGAGTGCTACACCCCTTTAAAGCAAATAACCCTGTATACGTATACGAGTAACATACAGGCCATACAACAAGGGTTCGATACATGGCTATGACACGAATCTTTCTCCGAGTAACCAGGTTCGGAAAAGCTCTAGCGCATATACAAGCTCCTATACAAAGAGCGACGGAGGTTCTCTCCCAAGAAGAAAATCACGCGGCGAGGAAGTCGGTTTCTGATACTGCCGTGACTTAAAACAAATGGCGCTTTATCTAAACGTCCCCTATACCTTCTGAGTGATGCGATGATGAGACAACACGAATTTCTCTTTACGTTGTTAATAATCCAAAAGTACGAAACTTCTCGTAGGAACTCCGTAACGGAATAAAACAAAAATATTGCTCTGAGCAGTCAAGTGGACTATGCAGCCTCTAATTATTTTTATCTATTCAATTATGTTATTACAGTCGATGACTCAAAGCGCTATTCAAGAATCTGAGCTCCATGTTCCGAATTCTAATCCGACAAAGTTTCGTCTTACACTGTTCCATAAATTCAACCCGAAGCCACTGTTAATCCTGTGATGCAGGTTCTTAATAATTCAGTTGAATCTCCTGGCATGTAGGGCCATAGATGTGGATTTAGTGCACGTCCTTAATGGAAATATTCCTATAAGCTAGCTGATAAAAAAAAAGAATGGATTTTACTTCCAATTTCTGAGCTAGACAGAGCCTCTGCTCTATATCCAGTTATAGCAGAGCAGTGCGCCGTGATAGCCCTGGGACTTTGAGCCCACCACCCACCTCTTGGACCACAGCTAGGTTTTCTGCCGCATCCGCGTGGGACCTGTGGTGGACACAGCCATGAAGAGGCAGATGCCCTCTGATTTCCCTCCGCTTCGTCTCTCTGAAATTCTATCCCACATATCCTCCCTCGTTCCTCGCCATAGCCAAATCAGGTACAAATATATAGGATAATTCAAAATAAAGTAAACGCCTTCAGTTATTAATAATACAATATTTATTTATTGCACTGGGATGTCACGTATGCTGACAGGCAGATAATCTGAAAAAAATATATTTATTTTTCTATTACCATCTGAAAACATGCTTTTTTTTTCGTCTCGTGGAGGCGTATGTGTTGTTCAAATGGTGAATACACAGGAGAAAGCATTCAGTATCATTCAGTATGCGAGGTTGAATTCTGTTACAAGTATCTGCATGTGTTACATTAGCATTACACGTACATGGATGCTGGAACTGAGGTTCTCACAGCCGTGACTGTGAAAGTAACGCCATGTAGTTAAGGACAAGTGCACCAGTTCACCGAAATTTTGGAGGAACGCACTGCCTCTGTCTTCAAAGTCGAAGAATAAGCCAAGCAAGAAACCAGTAAGGGGCAGGCGGCTAGCGAACGTATACCGAACTACACGGCGTTACATCCAACAACACAATACCGTTCCTTATATGGATAGTTTATTTTCTATAATTTTCTTGAAAATGCTTACTTCATTTTGAATTAATCTATAATCAGAAAATTATATTGCGTCCTTTAATGATGACGGTGAGAGTGCACGCCGATTTACATAGCGAGGTATGCTGCATTTCATGTTCGTGTCTGTTCTGCACGTGGGTTATAAGAGGAAAAAAACGAAAACACCCCCTACCAACAGTTTCTAACAAAACAAGCAATACTTATTCCGTGATTTTATTCAGCAAGCGAACTACACCGACCGAGCGACCGCCGCTTGTCGGCGAAGTTTAGTGCCAACGTTTTGCGGATAGAGGGTGTCGCGTGGTCAGCGCAACTAATCCCCACGGCCGTTAATTTCGGTTTTCTATACCGGAGCCGCTATTGAAATAGCTCCTCAATTATCACCACGAGGCTGAGTGGACCCCGTTCCAGACCCACTACTTCTCCGAAAATAGTGTAGTAGCGCCGGGAATTGAACCCGGACCTCGGGATCTGTAGCCAGGAAAGCTGACAACTAGACCACAGAGGCAATACTTACGCACTGCAATACTCACTTGACATTTCCTTTAACAAGCCATGAATGATACGAATTATGAAAGTCGTCCAACATTTTTAATGATGGTATGAACGGTATCCAAAATGAGCACTAACATAAAAAATACTTAGCTGAGTATGAAAACCAACCTCGAATGACAGGATAGCATTATTTCATTTTCAGTTCACTCGCCGTCCCCCCTCACGAAACACACATCTGAAACCATAACAGACGAATTTCATGGCGAAGTACTAAAAACGAAGAACTTTGTTATATAGGTGTATATGGACCATGTAGACATACTAAATCCAGAAGTTATGCCGAGAAGAATAACCAGCTCGTATATAAGGAAAGAAGTGTAGAACAGCTACAGCACAGCAATAACGTTCACCACGGGGATCTGCATACATACATAACATCAAACCCGAATATCCGATTCCACGTATAAACAATCCGAGTGGGATACGCCGCACAACGTGTTCAGCCTTCACACATTTAACAGGTAACCATTACAGATAAGAAAACACCGTGATACCCTATATAATACCGATCATAAATATAAATAAATCAAAATATACTCATGTTCCAGGAAGGTCAACATACCAACACGACCTATACACGTATTCTGAAGACAGATCCCAGCAAGCAGACACCCCGCAGCACAATATCACTACCACAGTGGAACTACAAACAACAAACACACGATATGTAGCAGGAGCAAGGCTTAAATGGAGCTTGTAATATTGGCTATAAATACCTTAATAACCATTTTAATTATAATTTTAATTTTAATCGATTTAATATCAAGTTTAATGTTTAGTTTTAACTATGTTTGAACCACATTTTAAACTTGAGATATAATTGTCAGTATATAATAATCACACAGACAAAATATGAATTCATATTGATTAGCTACGCAATCCAGAAGCTAAACAGTATTCGTGTACGCCTGAGGATGAGCCAGAAAAGGGTCGAAACATGTAGCGATACCACCAACAACGAATAAAAGCAAATGTTGACATAGTAGTGTCTATTTTGTTTCTGTTTGATTATTTGTTGTGAGACTGTCCCAAATTATATCTATTCGTAATTATGGTGGCGTAAATTCTCCATACGTGGCTACAGTATTTAGAAGATTGTAACGGAGGTCGGAGTGGCCTCCGTAGTCTAGGGGTAACGTTCCCACCTCATGACTCAAGGTACGCGGGTTCAAACCCGGCGGAGGTCGTGGAATTTTAAGGGCGGAAAATTTCAGGGAACAAGTCATCCGGGAGGGACTTCAGCCGAGGGTCCCGTTGTCGTATATTTACGGCACGTAAAAGAACCTCATGTCTCTAGGAGACCTCTGAGCAAAATTAGGCAAATTTCCCGCCCAAGTAGTTTCCAATTCCTCCGGTAGATGGGGGAAGTATTAGGTACCACTGCCAGAGGAGGGGGGGACTTCCCTGACAGAAAGGGTCTATTAGATATCACTGCCAGAGGAGGTTGGAACCTCGCTGGCAGAAAGGGGCTGATAGTAAGCACCAGTACCGGTAGGGTATGGAGACAGTAGAAATTAAAGGGGGGACGCACCATGGACCATTAACCGGTCTAAGTGCATGGGGAAACCCACCCCCTCAATACGGAATACGGAATACGGAAACGGAGGTCGGCACACTTGGAATAATCAGTCAGTATGCTTCACTTGCAGTCAATGTGACGCATAACAGAAAGGGTGAAATGACTATGAACGGTGATTTTGGTATAGCAGATCCGTTAATGCCTGTCACAGTGACCGCGCGGTCTAAGGCACGAACCGTCTTCCCCCGCTCGAACACTGAGATAGTAGGTTCTAATCCCACTAGAGGCATGGATGTCTGTATGCGTTTATTCTGTGTTTGTGTTGTTCTGTGTATAGCCCGAGGTCTTGTGATCGGCTGATCCCCCGTTTAGAGGATTAAGAAACTGAAATGCGGCCAAAGCCCAATAAAGGGCTGTAGAGCCACTGACAGACAGATAGATGGATACCTTCCTAATGGTATATTCTAAAGCAAAGTTGAAAAGGAGTGGCGATAAAGCCTCTCCTTGTTTTAGATCATTCTGGATAGGAAATTTATCAGACAAATGTTTACCTATAAGGACTTTACTATATGTTTCGTTTACACACATTTTAATCAACCTAACTAATTTCGTGGGTATCCCAAAGTCTATCAGAATATTGTACAATACTTCCCTTCTAACTGAATCATAGACTTTATTGAAGTCTATGAATAGCTGATGTACTGTCTCATCGTACTCCCATTTTTTCTCCAACATCCGACGAATGCAAAAGATCTGATCCATTTATAACAACCCTGTATATAATTTCATTCCTTTGTTGGCGTTTTTGTGGTTTTAGGACGCTGTCTGGATCTAGATTATGTTACTCTAATGGTAGAACGACTGATGAATGATCAATTGGAAAGGATGTGGAAGGAAGAGGTGGTGACCTAATATGCATGGACTGAGAAAAACCACGAAAACCTCAGTCGGGACAGCCTATATTCCGGCAAAGATTCGAACATAACACCTCCAGGCACCAACCTGCTCGGTGTGACATGTAGTGAAACAATGGACCGAAAAGGTTACGCCCTTCAGTGTTATATAAGGCGTGCATATTAAACTGTGGCTACACGTTGAGACTAATAACTTTGAAATCCCAAGTTTCTCGGGAAAATGAAGCAGCCGAGAACATAGTTACAACCATACCATAACTTGCTGTGACAAAATTCATCCTCTGAAATCCAAAGTAGGCTATTCTACGTCCAATTACTTTGAAATAAGTGAAGATGATTATCTCTGATGATAAATAATCTAATTGTGAGGTATCTCTGCAGCTAATTATACCACTGCTACCATCCCACAAGATTTTCTATATAAATTTAATTTATCCAGTCCATCTAAAACTCTTACTATATTCGAATTTATAGAATATATGACAATTATCAAATGTTGTATTACGACACAAGAACTATACCAAGGCTCCCTCGAGCAGTCACTATTCTCCTTCCAGGGCTTTCCCCTGTATTCCCACCAAGTCATTCTGTTAACAAAAGTTTTGGTAGTGTAGCTTCACTAACGACAAGTGCTCTGAGCTGGTTGACGAAAGGATGGTTGTATATTAATAACGTACAAGATATTTAATTAATATTTTGGCAAGCTGCGACGAAATGTAAATATGTTTTCTGATGAACTTTATACAAGTCATCTGAATTTTAATTAAAAGACAAGAAACAAACTGTCTTTGTACAGGAATCAAGTTCCTTCATACAAGCTAATGTTACATAAAGAGGGACTTTTCTGCAGATTAGGAAACAGTTGTAACGTACAACTGGAGACTTATGATTATACAAATTAAATATCTATATCAAAAGCGTTTCAAGCAATCAGGGGCGTGGTCGACTAATGCGAACTGACCGATTACGGATGCAACGGGAATTCAAACAAATGACTGTAGGTAGGTAAGAATCTAGAACGGGTAGACTGTTGTCTGTTTGAAGAAACTATCCCAGCATTCGTCTGAATATATTTAAGAGAATCAGTATGGTTATAATAACGCCCGGAGTAATATCCAATACGCACATCCAGTTAAATCGACTAACAGAATGCAATAAACAGTGGAACAGAGCCCACATTACCTTTCTCCTGTTTGCGTTTCGCGTATAATAACGCTCAGCCGTTTTCACAGTTTACATATCATCCAGTGACATGATGAATAAGAATGATGAAGTGAGAAAGTAGTTTTGACATTTGTGTTTGTCACTTCAGCATAATTTACGCAATCACTCAATATTAGATTTGATACATTTACTTCTGTAACAACCTTGAGCTGAATGCGAACCACCAGTTAACAGAACCTTGATAAGGTGATAGTGTTTAAGCCAGTAAAGAAATTCCCTGTCATTTTTAGAGTTCGAAGGTACACTGCCACTTTCACAAGAGGTCTAGACAGACGAATCCAGTGTACACTCATATATCTTATTTCTTTAAGGTCCATTTTAATAAAGGTAGAATGGCATCCCCATCTATGCCTAGGTCTCCCAAATGGTTTCTTCCCTTCACGTTTTAGGACTAAAAGTTCGTACGCATCTCTCATGTCCCATTCGTGCTACATGTTCTACGTAGCTGTGTTATCCTCACTGACTTCATAACCCAAATACACGTAATACTTCGTGATGAGAACAAAGTATACAGCTTCTCATTAGGCATATTTCATTTTCTACAGGCTCCCGTTACTCCTTCCCCCTTAGTTCCAAATGTTCTTCTCGGGCTAACGAATGGGATCGGCAGGTTCTATCCTGGGGCATAATGCGACCGGGGCGTGAAGATGACCACTTGCCCACATCTTGAATCGAGATTAAGAATGCATGAAGTTATACAACTGCTCCAAATATGTCTTCATGGCGTGTATCTCAAGTACGCAAGGGAAAAGCTTGCAGCTTTACCCTACCCTATTCCCGGACCCCCTCAATTTATCTCATTTCCTCAATGCGAGGGACTAAGGTTCACACCTAGGCCACGCCATAGCTCAAGCGGCTGCCCAGGTTCGATCCCGGGTCTTGTCAAGTGGGATTTGTGGTGGACAAAGTAGCGCTGGGGCACGTTTTCTCCGAGGACTTCGGTTCCCCTGCCAATCTTCATTCCACCAATTGCTCCACAATCACTCTCGCCTATCATCTGGGGCTGGTACAATAGGCCAGAAGTGGCCGCAGTACAAGGGACTTTGTCCCACCCCACTAGCATTAAAAAGAAGATTCACACCTAGACCGGGGAGGAAGCATTAGCTTATCCATTATACATCCTGCGAACTCATAAAACTGAAGCATAATAATGGAACAGGCCCACTGTGTACGAAAGTGTGAAAGAGGCATAAAGCGAAGCTGTCCTTATCAGCTTAAGGCATAACCAGCGCCATGATACATCAAGTCTTCCTTCAACATGCAACTGTAATCCAGTTCCTAAAAGAATCCCTTGTTACGGAAGCCAAAGTTCAAAACCGAATACAGCAGATGGGCCAATCTGAGACAGTTCACTTCTGCTCACATAAAAACAATCTGCCTCCATAGGAGTGTCATAACATTAGGTATCCGAAGGGACGTAAGATTTCCTGGATTCTCCGAAAGAAATGCAACGTGTTTACGTGTTTTACATATGAGTACTACATGCCCAGCTCATCTTAGTTCCACTGATACAGGAAACTTGGTAATAAGTCTATCGAATGAAGATGAAAACAGTATGTTTCCTCAACGTTGTTCTCTGCAGTCCGTTACTAGTGAAATTCGCGCCAGAAATTTGCTTTCAGAGGCTTTCACCGTTTGCTCTTATCTCGGAGAAAGGCTTTAGGAAACAAAGGAAGATGAAGATTGTGGACTGAACTGTACCATACATTTCTCAGTTCATTCTACTAGAAATTTCTTACTTTATCAGTAAGCTCCCAATTATAATTTAATTGGAACAAAATCTCAGTAAGTTGAAACAACTGTCACACGAAGTTTCAAGAGCTTCATCACATACCATTCTCTAAGCCTCGATGTAAAAAAAAGGATTGAAAGCAGTCGTCGCCAACGCAGTGGATTTTAAGAGTTTATTATATATTTTAATTAAGACTAAGCTTTTACATACTATGCAAGCAATTCCGCTTCGATGAAAGAAAACAGATTCCGTACATGCCTAGTCTTTCGTAATGCTTGTGTTTATATAATTATATATATTTCTTTCATCCAATTAAATAAAACGTCACTTGAAACATTAACCTAAACAACATTCATGAAACTACAATTACATATTACGAGGAAGAGTCAGTAAATAAGTCATAAATGGAAGTAACACAGCTGTAATGCGTATGTTTTCTATGTGTATCACTAGGTAGCACCACAGTTCAGTTATATGACAGTACAGGTAGCAGACGCGCATTACCTGGTTTCTACAGCCAAAATGGCGACCGCGTTTGAGGAGTATACTACCGAAGAACAGAGACCTGTTGTGTGTTTTTTGTGGGTCAAAGGACTGAATATGAAGGATTTTCATAAGGAAATGTTTACGACGTGAAGTGCTTGCAGCGTAAAGCGGTTCATAACTGGATGCAGAAATTCTCTCAAGCACGTTGTAAAGTCGCCGATGATGCCCGAACAGGTCAAAGGTCACTAAGGCAACAGTCAAAAGACTTCCAATCTGTGGGTTTCGACGCACTCGTAAAATGACGGGACAAGTGTACCAGTGTCGGTACAGGATATGTAGAGATATAAAGGTTTCTTTCAGGTTCGAATATCAGATGGTTTACGTTTTATATCCATTTGTGATCTATATTGTTTTCCCTCGTATGTTACCCCACGTACGCTATTTCTACAACTAAAATTGTTCCATTTCTATAATTGCAGGGCTGTCGTCCTTCAGTGGAGGTGGTTTGAATCTTCGTTTTTTTTTCGTTTTTCTTTTCTTTTTTTTATTTTTTTACAAAAATAGGGCATTAACAGATGTTACTGGTCAGAAAATACAGCATGACTCGCTTCTTAAATAACCGTCATACGTGTATCTGTGTTACTTCTCAACACAACGAAGGAATCGGAAACCTCTGAAGGCCACGTACGCTCCAACAGACTGTATTCAAGGCCATCCAGTACAACTTCATATAGAATCTGCACGAACCTACAGTGAACGATGCTGTTTCTGCACCTCGGCAGTTCTCAAAGCAGCTAGGGTCATACTTTATAGGATTTGAGGTTCTCACAGCGGTGGTTATGAAGAATTCTATCTTCTGGGATATAACGACGTGTAGACCGTAGCCATATGCTTTCACGCCGGTTTCTTGTTCGGTTTATTCTTCGACCATGAAGATGGAAGTGACATGTTCCTCCAAAACGTCGGCTGACTTTCAACGGACTACAAGGCATTACATCCGAGAAGACAGAACTCTTCACGCTGATACTTCGTCTCTGACATTAAGGGAGGAACACAGACTGAGGGTGTTCGAGAACAGGGTGTTGAGGAGAATAGTTGGACAGAAGAGGAAGGAACTGACAGGAGGTTGGAGAAAACTGCATACTGAGGAGCTTCATAACTTGTATTCCTCGCCAAGCATAATCACAATGATCACGTCAAGGAGGATGAGATGGGCAGGGCATATAGTACGAATGGGAGAGAGGAGGAATGTATACAGGATATTGGTGGGAAAGCGAGAAGAAAAGAATCCACTAGGAAGACCTAGATGTAGGTGGGAGGATAATATTACAATGGATCTTAGAGCGAGAGGATGGGATGGTATGGACTGAATTGATCTCGTTCAGGATAGGGACCAGTGGAGAGCTATTAAAACACGGTAATGAACAATTGGGTTCTACAAAATGAAAAATATTTTAGTACCCGAGAGACTGGCAGCTTCTTAAGGCCTGAGCTCAATGGAGTTAGTAAGGTTTATATTGTGGTAAAAATACAAAAAAGGATATCTACTATTTTAATATTCATACCTACTTTCACGAAAATCAGGCAATCAGTAACACAGATGTCTCAATTTTAAACAGTAAAAAAGTAAATTAAAGATATCCCTGTAACAGGCCGTGAAGGCGCAAAGGGTTGTGGAACGCTGAGGACCCCAAATTACCTAGACAATCGGCTCAAAAATGGCGGTACGGTTGTCAGCCTTAGGCGTCGGCCGCGCTTTCCTCCCCAGGAAAATTATTTAATTAATTCTTGGTACTCATTTCTGTCAGAGACTGAGTCGACTCCAAGGCCATAGTGCGGCTGGATAGATTAGGCCAAATGAAAAAAATCCAACGACCTCATCGAGACTTGAACCCGCGACCTTCGGCTTGTAGCATAGAGCCTCAACCAACTACGCTACCGCGCGCCCCCAATTTTAAACAGTATATGAATAAATACAAATTACTATGGGGGTTCCATACGAGGAACACCAATGGTCCATTCGAAACCAGTGCAATAAAACCGAGAGTATAACGCGAACCGGTGGTGTATCTAGTACTTCATTTCCTAAATGAGGAGGGGATTAGTGAACGAAAACTACATTTTTCGTATTGGTCTCTTGTTGGTTCTTTCTTTAACGCGCAAATTTCGTCAAATGGAAAGAGACTGGGGTAATAAAAACTGAACAAATAAACTTCCCTCTACATACACGGTGTGTCCAGGATCCGTTAGGACTCTTTCTTTCTTTCTTTCTTTCTTTCTTTTTTTTCCCCCTGCAGTTTCAGCTGTGGCTGTCTATAATTTCAAAGCGCAAGCATCGCTGTATCATGTGTTCTTACCTTGAATGTAACAGTACTGTTCTGACGCTCGTCGGAAAATGACTGTTGAACAGAGAGCCAACATCAAATATTGTTTGAAGTTAGGCAAAACGGCCGGAGAAGCGTACGAAATTATGAAAAGTGTGTATGGAAGTGATTGTTTGAGTCGCTCGAACATTTTTCGATGTTATGCTGTATTTCGTGACAGCAGAGAGGGCATTGAAGATGCGCCACGTGCATCAAAGCCGAGAACAAGTCGCACTGAAGAAAATGTGAAAAAAGTGACCGAAACCGATGTGTTTCTGCAAGACTCATGGAGGAGCTTTTGGGAATACCAAAAAGGACTGTGCATCAAATTTTGACCGAGGATTTGGGCAAACGGAAGGTCTGTGCGCGGTTTATACCGCACGCGCTGTCAGGCGATGAAAAACATGCCAGAGTGGAACTCTGCAAAGACACGATACGCTCGGCCCAAAGTGATACAGAATTTACAAAATCGATTGTTCTGGTGACGAGACATGGTGTTTTCAATATGAGCCTCACAAAGTGGCAGAGTGTGGCGTGCAGCGTGGTTGAGCCCAAAGAAGCCGAAACCAAAGAAAGTGCGCATGCAAAAGAGTCTAGTAAAGACACTGCTAACCGTCTTCTTCGATTCCAAAGGAATAATTCACAAAGAATTTCTGCCAGAAGGACAAACTGAATTCTGATTATTATCTCGGAGTCCTCAGTCGTTTGTGGGCGAGAATTCTTCCAATTCGACCTGAATATCGAGAACAAGGTGCCTGGTCGCTCCTCCACGACAATGCCCCACCCCACAAATCAAAGATCGTGCGCGATTTGTTGCCCAGGAAAGGGATCACAGTCCTTGATCATCCTCCGCATTCGCCAGATTTTGCTCCAGCAGATTTCTGGTTGTTCACAAAAGTTAAGTTGGCGATGAAAGGAGACCGTCACGACACCATCCAGGACATCCAAAGGGAATCTACCGCAGTTTTAAATGCGATTCCACAAAAGGAGTATAGTGACTGTTTTCGAAAACTTTTCAATCGATTCCAGCTATGTACTGATTCAGAAGGAGACTATTTTGAATAAAAAGAGTGAAATTTTGAAAATAATTCACGTCTTCAATTTTTAATGAACACAGTCCTAACAGAACCTGGACACACTGTGTATAAGCCTGGAATTATGAAAGTGTCATAAGCGCTCGCATATGAAGCTACAAAAATTACATGCAAAGCAGGAAGATCATACGAATTACATTCGTGTACTACAAAGAGATTAATTCATAAACACGTGCTACAAACAAATATACACACAGGAAAATAGTAATTAAAAATTATCTAAAATTACTTTGCATATTCACAGCAATAAAAACAAGAAATGGGAAACTATGAGGAGAAAGTATGGCAGATCAACAGAAGTTCATAACTCAGTCTATCAGGGCTGCGAGATTTCAGCGGCAAATATACGAACTTGCGCAGTGTTCACAATTCTGCAATAACCATTACCATGCCCACACTAAACATATGATTCGAACGACACTAGAAGAACCAGTTTTGTATTTGGCGCAGCTGAGTACAAAAGATTCAACGCGAGTAAACCCATCTACTTGGTTTTCAATCACTGCCGGATTAAAACTGCAAATTAAATATTTGTATTCAAACAGAAGTAACAGAAAAGAAAATACAAGCCTGCTAATTTATAATATCGACGAGGGATCCGTATATTGGCTACACTTTCCTTTATATACATACACACGCGCACACGCGAGTGTGCGCACGCGCGTAAAACAATAAAAGCCTGCTATTCTTATTCAATTTAATACGGTTTTCACATCACTGTTTGAACACAACTATGTGATGGCAGCCAAAAATTATTATTGAAGAAGTTGCATCACTTTTCATTGAGCGCAGGTGCTGGGAATTAAAGACGCTGACAGAACGAAGCACGCACTGGTTTCAGCTAGCAAAGGTAAGATAAAGTTATCCCTGTGCTTAGTTAATTAAGCACTATGCCATGAAGGAGTATGGGGGAGTGGATGTATAGATCCATATTTTCTTGACCTCGGCACTAGTTGGAGGTGAGTGGTCAGCTTCACGCCCTTCCCACTTTAACCCCGGTACCCACTGGATAGGAGGCTGGGTGGGCCTCAGAGCCAGTCTGGAAGACTTGGAGAAGAGAAAATTCTTGACTCTACTGGGATTCGAACTCCGTAGCCCGTTGCGAGTCGCTATACCGACTACGCTATCCCGGCTCCTGGTTTCAGCCAGTACAAGTACTGACCCTACCAACAGGTGGATCTGCCAAACAACGGTCTTTGTGTCGTCAGCTGTGGTCATTTTCACGAAGAATGTTTATTTACAAGAGCTTCTTAAAATTTCCATTATTTCAGTATTGGACGTTATGGGTGGATGATAAATATGAGAAGCGGGACCCCTTGTTATTTTATTAAATCAGCTGAGAGTGTCGAGGTCGATGGCTTTTGAAGAAAAGTATTCCGTTTGTTCAATACTATAATAAAAGATTTAAAGTGAACTGAATATGAAGGATTGTGTTGAGAGAGAATACACCGAAAATGAGTTTAGAAGACATGTAAAGAGGACACACCAATTACGAAAGTTCAGAATGGGAACAGGTCAATGGACACCTAATATGTGAAGCTCGTGATAATCAAAATTAACATAAAAATTAGAGTAACATAATATCGACATTTCAATTACTGATTTTAAAAGACGTCTATATTTGCTCAAAGATAAATTTCTTAATGATCAAAAGACCGTAATACACTTATATAACGGAGCTTAGAACAGTCGAGGATGTGCCATTATACATATAGTCTATTGACAGCTATTTAATCTCCCGTTCTTGCAGAGACAGTCTGGCTCGTATTACGAGTACATGGGTTGAGCAGACTGCAGCTTTGGAAATGAGCACGAATCATGAACCGTTCTGCACACGCAGTATCCAAGCTTCGCGTCATTAAAGTGCGTGGCTTACCGGCTAATGAAGAAAAAGTGCGTTCACTAAGCGGAGAAGTGGCAGCTATTTAATACGTAGGAAGTGTACGTAGCCAAACCATGATATATGTTCATGAGCCCAATTTCTGAACTTTCCACCGAGTTAACCAGCCTTCGCTACCAGACCGCTGACCCTCAGACTTGGTGGTCAGTTAATGCACACCTTCACTAACCTACCCCAACCACTCTTCTCTAAACCAGAATCAGTTTCCCTTCCATTTACTACGGTTCCCGCCTTCTCTGAGCCGATTGTCTAGATAATGTGGTACCCTCAATGTCTCACAACCCCATGGGCCTCCACGGCCTGTTACAGGGATAGCTTTACTTACTTTTACTTACTTACATTCGCAAAGGTCAGCACGGCCATTTTAAAAGCTCGAGTCAACAGAGAATGCCCTAAAAAAGGGGGAAAGTACCTTACAGTCTGAAGTTCTACTTTACAAACTTTTATTTCACTTCACAATTTGACACATAATTCAGTAAAGTGTTCAAATGTAACACCCATAATTATACTAGTTTTTTATATAGTAACTGGAAATATAGAATTCGCTGATTTCCGAGATGCAGAACACTGCATTTCACGAACTATGCAAAAAGTTCCCAACACGATGCGACATGTAACGTTGCTGTAGACTTTCGTTGAAAAGGCAGACCGTGAGCATGTAAACATGAACACTCAAACGCAACAGCTTCCGTTACTGCAATCATGGCTGCTGTGTGTCTAATCCTCCCAAAATGAATTTAGAACACAAATTCATGAACCGATTAAGGAGACCGGTAATATTAAAAGCAGAACACAACGCGTCTGCTTCCTTGGTTTGGAGCAGCAGCAATTCCTGCCGGATTATTTCAAAATTAAATATATGAACCATGTACCAGTACCTCTACTGTGCAGGGTCTTCCTTGAACTGATGATTGAGTTCCCTGCTTTTTATGGAACCCTAAAGTTAATAACCATCATCAACAAAAACGCGGAATCAGTAAGTCTGTCCAACTCCGAACCGATGTAACAGAATTCGAAATAAAATGTTATGTTACGATGAGGAGGAACAAGCAGCATGTCAAATCCTCAAAGTTAGAGGACTAAATCTTATCGACTGTCTGCGACTCGATACATCTATCCCATATCTAGGGTTGTTTCTTCCATCCAAAATAACAGGCCATGTCATGTTGTGATATCAATGTAACACGGAAATTACAAAATATTTCCCAAGTGCAGTGGCCGCGAAATCTAGGGCACATACGTTCTAGGGCCGCTGGGACACAGCGATCATGGATTCGAATCCCGTTTCAGGGCGTTTCTTGTGGTGAGTCGTTTTATGTATGTACAGGCCTAGCGATGGGCCGATCCCCTGCCCAAGGAGTTCTACAAGCTGTCTGAGACAGATTCATATCCTGAATTCTGAATTGGAACGTGGTAGAGAGACTAACCCATGAAATCTGAAGAAATGGCACGGATAGTGGTTTTCTGCAGAGGCCAATACTGGCATAAAAATAAACTACTACTTAACGTGCATTATACAGAATCATACACTACTACGCCTGTGTATGTTTCCAGGGGAGCGATGCACCCTAGAAATCCAGTGAGGGCCAAGAACACTTCTCCAGTGCCCTAGGTCGGCCAGCAACTTACAGCCACGTGTTGAAATATCAACTGAAAATGAAACAGGAACTACAGCATAAACAAAATTCGAGGTTAAACCTTCAAATCCCAGTGGTTCCATATGTTCCACCTGCTTTAACATACCAAACTCTCCGTTCTGTCCACGGACTGTATTTGTGTTTCGTATGGTTCTCACAGCAAACAACGATTGTTTCCTTAAGCAGCATTAACCGGCTGATCTTTGAAGAAATGTAAAATCTTTTCTGAATGTTTATATATATTATTTAGTATGAATTCAGCCTTTAAAGGGTCAGTACGAGTATTTACTGTGTAAAGAAGGGAGTCTGAGCTCCTGCAGACAATCTTAACTGAATTTCATATATTATTGGTTGAAGCTGATCTCTTGTTCAGCTTACTTCTCAGAGGCTGGTCACTGCAGCTCCAAAAAATACTTGGACTAAAATGAACAGAAGGCACGAACAGCTCCAGAGCAAGTTCTATTGAAAGCAAAATGAAAATTCACTGAACTATATTATGCAATACACCATTCATTTTGAGAGTGGCGCAAAAAGGAAACGGTGGGCATTGCAATGAGCTCTAGAGCTTCGTGACAAAACTTCCGGAGCGTGACATGGTGCCTGACATTTGTTTTCGGAGGAATGTCTTCTAAAAACAACCGATGATCAGAAAACAGTCCAGGTAGAGTTCGGCTGTTGTACTCAAGAGACCCAGCCTAACAATCAAATTCATATATTGATACTATAGCATATTTGCCCAAAGCATGAACTGTGGGGCCAGAGAAACAATCTTTGCTAGCGAAAGGCTCTGATAAAACATTCGTTTCTAGGCAACGGACACGAAACAAATAACGAACGTCCGTTGGTAGGCAGCAGATTCTTAATAAGCAACAGAGGAACTGTGTTTTATGTTCGGTTCGTGCCGAGATGTTATAACCGGGACTGTTTACAGCAACGGGTTCATTGCTCAGTGGAATGTCGGGCTGTGAAGAGAAGACTGGGAGACTGGTGTGAAGTTGCCGCTAGCCTGAGAGCTAGTCAGCTGAAAGCCAGGCTGTGAAGAGAAGACTTTATGTGTGCTGTAGTTACGGTGATATTTGGAATGCGTAATTCCGTAAGACTGTTATAGTTAATTGTAGTTACGGTCCTTAAATGGTCAATAAATCCAATTTCCAATAAAAAAACCGTCGAGAGTCACTCATACACGTGACAATATGTTGATTTATCTTTATGTTAGGGATCTATCATTAAACGTACCTTACAACTGGTCTGTAACATATTTAATTTTCCAAGGCTGGGGCACTACCTTTAATTAAGCCACGACAGTTTCCTTTCAAATCCTTTATAATTCATTATTTATTAAACATGATATCACTTACATCTATATAATATAACCATTGAAAGGATCACTAAATAAACCGAGAATAAATAAACGAAACAGACATACACTGGGAATCATATGTGAGTGTCTCGTAATCGCATGTCTCGAAGAGTAACAAAACTGTGAAGAAAATCTGCACTACATAAAACGTTCAAATTACTCAATTCTAGAACCTTTGTTTTAAAAACATATTATTATTCTGTTGACGAAGTACGCTAATAATAATCCCCTCTCGTATTAATAGATTAATTAAGTGCACTACTGCATTTCGTGGTCATTACCTTGAAATAAAAGTCGACTGTAAGTAAAATAAGTCGTATTCGCTGTCATTACGACCACCAACTTTGTCTTCATGCAACAGGCTGCTCGGTGTGTTCCAGCTATAAACGTTATTTTCAAGATTCCATTCTTAGAATTTTAAAAATGTAAGTAGCTAATAAAACTCTATAAGCTGTATCTACGGGCGTTAACATCCCTTTTTGTTGTTGATGTCCATATCGTATTCTTAAGGTATGGGGATTTTTCACCCTTCCTAAATGTTGCAACCATTTTGCTTGATATTTTCTTAACCTGTATTGAAATTTATCCTCTTCTGTAGTTTCCTCATATCTGCACTATATTTGTACTTAAATATACTGTACTTAAATAGCTGGTATTTAGCCGGAAAATTTATGTTATAGAAGTGTTTACCACATTGAATACCACGTCTGTCTGAAGTATTTTAAAGGGGTTATTATTCATTTAAATAACTTAAATATGCGTTCCGATGTTCAAGTAAAAGCCATTCAGTGTTTCAATAAGAAGCAAAACTGTATGACAGATACTCGTAAATGTTAAGTAAGACTCGTGCATACCAAATACATCACATTCTAATGAAGTGTTCTATCTTCTGGGATATATCACCTCGTAGTCCGTTGAAACTCAGCCGACGTTTCAGAGGAATAAACCAAGCAAGAAACCAGCATGAAGAATGGAGCTATAACCCAGAAGCTATAACTCTTTTTCAGATTATGCAACACATGTATATGCAGCCGGTTGCCACGAAACGAGAAGGCACTAAAAACTGTAGGGAAAACTTAAAAATAGTTTGCATTATTTATAAGCAGCTGAAAATGGTGAAAAATAGAGCTAAAATTTTCTGTACCAAAGTCTTACGCCATGAAAGCGTATCCTGATCCCATTCCAGCCCTCGGGATAGTTTGGAAGCAGGCCAAATGGGCAAAGCACACCACTGTCCAATGGACAGGAGAAAGTCGTTCTAGAACTTATGGAGAAGAGATAAATTTCAGTGTCCCTGTCACGAATTGTACTATGAATGTCAAGATCCCAGTCATTTACTACTGACTAATATCAACACAGTTCAAGGTAAATGGCAGTTCTATTGAACAAGACATTGAAACTGACAGAAGATCCATTCCATATAAGGCTACTGCATTTGTGAGAAAGAATCTTCCAAAAATTCAACGTCTCTCCTTTGGTAGACATCTCAAAGGGCTCGTTTCATGCCTTCCTTCAGCCAAATCTTAGAAGTGCGTAAATCAGTTAAACACGACTTTACATCTACAAGGCATGTTTGAACCCAATTAAAGCTATCAATAATGAAATTAATTCAGTATTCTCTACTACAACACAATTAAAGTGATTCTAGTTCAGTGTGTCTGCTAACCGACAACGGAATGGGAAAATAACACTGCGTAGCGCAATTTATGTTAAAGGAAGGGGACCTGGTGCCTGTTAACCTTTAGTCAAATGAGGTGGGAAATGAATCATAATCCATATGCTAACAAGAATGAAGATGTCATGAAAGTCCTATATCTTACTGTCACGCTTCGAACTCGACAACACTCTGTTCTTTAGACAACATCTAGGACAATATTTTGGAATTTATTATTTGAAATAGGTATCAAAAACATTAAGACATTTTGGGATGGTAACATTCTTGTCAAAACAAAGGGCAGAGCTCGCGTTAAACTAATCGGCCATATTACTCATTAGATAGAGGGTTTAAATTATAATATTTATAAACCCAGGTAGACCTATAGGCCTAGGCACGCGGTCGTTAAGACGTACGTAAGAAGAAAAATTCATTAGTGAGGGGAAATGGATAGAATTTACCAAATTCTAAAACAATAAAAAGGGCATTACATGCAATATTGCGCATGTCATGTCATTTAAGACCTACAAACAAACTCCGTAGCTTTAGTCCGCAAGCGAACTCTACCGACCGAGCGACCGCCGCTTGTCAACGAATTTAGGGTCAACTTTAGCGGTTAGAGGGTGTCGCGTGGTCAGCGCCAACGAATCCCCACGGCCGTTAATTTCGGTTTTCTAGACCGGAGCCGCTATTTCTTTGAAACAGCTTCTCAATTACCCTCACGAGGCCGAGTGGTTACCGTACAGACCCACTTCTTCTCAGAAAATCTGGAAGCGCCTGGAGTTGAACGCGAACTTCTGGACCTGTAGCCAGGAACTCTGACCACTAGACCACGGATACACAGGGGATATATTTCTAGGAGTTATTATACCCTTACAGTCTATGATCTAGGTGGAATGACCCACTGAAGACTGAATAACGTTAGGACTATATCCTGATAAACAATAATTCAGTCCCTAGGTCTATGAAAACGTAAGGCTTAGTAACGGTTTAAAAGGGCAGATAGATCAACTACCCACAATTATCAAATTTCAAGGATGGCCGAAACAAATAACTGTTAAACGCTCATGGAAAAGTTGGTCAAAATGCTGTAAGATTTTTAAGGTGATACACAATTTTCACCTCCGATTTGTCCATGAATATACAAATATTTCGGACCATGTGATGAAAACAAAACAAGTATACAAAAATATTTTTAAAAAACGTCTCTAGAGTATAGTCCAGTGCGGATCAGAAAAAAATTACTCCAAGCTAATAAAATAAATCAAAAGAATGCATTTACAATCACGAACAAATAGCTCTGAGAAAGAAAACACGAACATTATGCAATTACTGAGCTGTGAGTAAACAAATGAATTTTTAACATGGACATTTTATAAGCCTATCAAATCCTCTATTAATAAATAACATTGTTCGGTATTCAAATCTTACTGTGTATAAATGTAATAGTCAGGATAACATAGTTCTATAACTCCAATTCCAATTAATATAGTAACAGAATAACTAAGTTACTTTTGGAGGATCACTTATACAGTTGGTTCTGTAACTTAACAGAATGAAACACAGTATTATAGTAACGTATATACAAATTTCACTCTAGGTCTGAAAACTTTTAACAACTTCCAAAAATTCCTTTACACTATACAGCAACAGGAAAGAAACTTCACTCCACGGATATTCGCTGCCATTTATGTTAAAAGTTAAACTGGGTCTACGGTTTAGATTTCTGTGCAAAACTACGAAAACAAATTAAAGTGCTATTATTCAAAGTTTAGAGCTGCGAAACATAATTATTACCTGCGTTTTACTAACCATGCATGCAAATGGAACGAATGGAAGTAATTTCTAAAACCCAGGCTCTCTCCCGATAAAATAAAATAGACTTATTTCAATATTATTAAAAATAATGGGACAGATTTTAGAACAAATTTAAAACTAAGTTTCATTAACTTTGGAGAATATGCCTTTTTATTACAGCACATTCCACAAAACGTTTGAAAAATCATTTTAACTTGACACATGAAATTTATATGCTGATATGTTATACCTAAATCTAAAAATTTTCCACTGGACATTTACTATCCTGGTAAGGTACACAGTAGGGCATTTGACTATTAGAAAATAAACAAAAAGTGGAATATATGTGCTTAATGCGCAATATGTTTAGGGCGGTTCGTCGTAGAACGTAAAGTTTGGGGTGAAATTTGTATAAGAGACATTCAAAGCTGAGTTTTTGGTCAAATTAGTATAAGACACATTCAAAGCCGAATTTGGGATCAAATTTGCATAAGAGACATTCAAAACTGAGTTTTGGGTCAAATTACTATAAGAGACATTCAAAGACGAGTTTGGGGTCAAATTTGTATAAGAGACATTCAAAACTGAGTTTTGGGTCAAATTACCATAAGAGACATTCAAAGACGAGTTTGGGGTCAAATCTGTATAAGAGACATTCAAAGCTGTCGCACTTTCAAACAAATTAATAAATATCAAGCTTCCATCAAATTCTAATTAATTCCTAAAGAGACTTTACATATTTCGGTTGCTATTGGCCATCATCAGAAGGCAAAGCCAACGCTATGAAACAGATAATTTACACCTATTATAAACACATGTCACATGTTGTTTAAAATAGATTAAAATATTAATATAATCAAGGTAAGTTACGTTATAAAATGACTGACAATATCAGTGCCATTAATTAAAAGTTTAAAATTTAAAAGTCCGGTGGCTACAGTGTTTTCTGTTAGTATATAATTAATTTTGAAACAAATCTTAATTTCAGAGGGTATACTGTATAATAAAACTAACATTTTTACTCCAAGTGCAGCTTTTTTAATATTTCTTTGTTGGTGTGGGAGTAAAATATTTCCTCTGCGAATATAAGATGAGAATTATATTTGAAAGTATGCCTACGGCAAAATGTTCCATTTTTCTGCATATTTCATTCTTACATCTTACTTTCCTTGCCATTTGATATAAGGATGTTGAGCCGTTCTGAAGGACTGTGTATAGGGGGGATTCTGTCTACTACAAGACACCATGACTGACATACACCAACCTAGGATCCAGGTAAAATAAGCACAGCCTTCCCTGGCAGTTACAGAACTACGCCGGAAGTTCTAATAATTACTTCCATTAGACTGTAATTTACATGCTCGCTTGTGTTTTCCTTCCCTGCCACATCTACTTACAACTACAGGTCTGGTTTAACTGTGCAAATATTTCTCCTCAAGTCATGCAGACTAATAACTTCAGTAAATGAGAGTTTACTTAAAAACTATTACACGGTCTTCCAGCACCGCATAAACTACGCCAACCAACATCGATTAACATAAACGAGCTTCTCTTCGCATTTCCCTGCAGAAGCAAAATGTTAGATCTACAAAGATTTGTTACGTCACTGTTACCTATGAGATAGGCCGCGCCATAGCTCAAGCGGTTAGTCGCTCGCTTTCCACCGCGGCGGACCGGGTTCGATCCCGGGTCTGGCCAAGTGGGATTTGTGGTGGACAAAGTGGAGCTGGTTTCCTCTGCCAATCTTCATTCCACCAAATTCTCCAACATCATAATCACCCGGGGCAGGTACAATAGGCCAATCAGTGGCCTCCGTGCCGAGTGGACCCAGTTGGACTCCACCCCCCCCCCACTAAGCGAATTAAAAAAAATACGTATGAGATTGTTGCTACGGCAAAGTGACCGGCCCACATTCGGGAGGTGGGCTTACACATAATAATTCAAGCTTCTGAAGTTGGCACAAGTCCATCAAGATGAAAGCCAAAATGGTATCTTAAAACAGGCCACAACCGGTCCGTAGCGTGTCTCTCCCGACTGTGTCATATCCTGAAGTTTCTCATTCCACACCTCAAGCCTCAGCAACTGTTAGATCTCAAGCGTTACACTTTAACACAGAGAACAAACAACAGCCCATTACGCAATAAATGAACCTTTAGACAAACACGTGACTACAAGATTTCCGAACAGTCGTGGGACTATAAATATTTTCAGGGTAATGAATGACATATCAGTCAGCCTCTTCTAATGTATCCATCCCATCATTACGATTAAAGTACTAGGAAAAATACAATCTTACTCAGCATGCACCATACTCTCAAGACTCGTTTCTTTAAGATTCATCTATGGCTAGGACTTTTAAGTGGTCTCTCCCTTTCAGGTTTTCCCAGGCATTTCATGTGCATTTATCTCCTCCCTGTGCACGATACATGTTTCGTCCAACTCATCCTCCTTCATTTGATCACCCTACTGATATCTGGTGAGCCGGTCACAGTAGCCGCGCGGTCGACGGCATCAACTGCCTTCGCTCGCTCGGTCGCTGGGATCGTGGGTTCGAGTCCCACTCAAGGCAGGATTGTTTGGTGTATGTATGCATTTATTCTGTGTTTGTGTTGTCCCGTGCGTAGGCAGCGGCCTTGCGGCGGGCTGATCAGTCGTCCAAGGAGTCTTACTGTCTGTGAAAAATGATTACAGAACTTAATAAGAGGCCTGAGCCCTGAATGGGTTGGAGGAGCCATTAAAAAATAGTGTGTGGTAGACAATGCAAATTATCAAGCTCTTCATTATGTAAACTGCTCAGTATCAGTGTAACTTCGTCTCTCTCTTAGCGTCTAATATCCTCCTTAGCACTTTATTCTAAACGCCCTTGATCTAAACCCGTCGCTGAAGCAAACGAGTATCACGCCCTTAAAACAAAATGCATAATGGGGGATTTCAACTTATCATAGCTGTGACTATGAAGAGTGGTGTCTTCTGAGGATTTACACCTACAGTCTTGTAGACATTTGCCAACGTTTCGGAGGAACTGCCGCTTCCATATTCATCACAGAAGACACTTAAGGTAACATACCAGAAGACGCCAATGATTAAATGTAATCAGAGATTTGTACATTTTGATTTGCCAATTTTTAGACAGGAGACTTAGATGTCAATGGGAGTAATACAGGATGGGGCGCAGAAACTTCCTTTCTTTTAAGGCGAATAAAAGATAAATTATTGCTGATAGACAAAATTTATGTTTAGCTAATGAAAGAACATACTTTAAAGTTTTAAATCATGTAGTTTTAAACAAAATATCTTGAAGGTGGTGACCACCGTTCTCTGTGCACTGATACAACCGTTTTCTGAAGTTCCCTNAACTTTGTCCTCAAAACTGTCATCGAAGCTCGGGTTGTGTGGGCCGTGGCACCATCCTGTTGGAACCAGACATTTCCTAGATGCATTTCTTCAAGAGCTGGTTCGAAAAAGTTTTTAATCGTGTCCACATACCGCTGTGAATTGACAGTAACTGCATGATTGTCTTCTTCAAAAAAATAAGGGCCAAAACTCCAACTCTTGACAACGCACACCATACTGTCTGTCACCTTATCACTGTGAAGTGGCCTCTCATGGAGCTCTCTGGGATTGTTACCACTCCAATAGCACATATTCTGCTTGCTGACATATCCGGATAGGTGAAAGTGTGCCTCATCACTAAATAAAAGAAGTGCGTCAGGGGGTAAAGTTTCCAATAATGTTTCGCGCGCCGTTATTCGGTTCTGGAAATCACGTGGTGACAATTCTTGCACAACAACCATCTTATAGGGATGAAAATGAAGATGTTCGAGAAGAATTCGGCGCACTGAACGATTGGATATGTCTAGGGCGACTGCATGTTTGTGAGCGGAGGGTCTTGGAGATCTCAAAATCGACTGTCGAACTACCTCCACATTTTCTGGCGCCGTAACGGTCCGTTGTCGTCCTGATGATTTTTTCACCACACTCCCGGTTATCCTAAAGTTCTCTACCCACAAAACAATCGATTTCCGGTCGGGAACCGGACCTCTGGCCTTAATTCCGAAGTGAGTACGGAACGCACGCTGGACCGCCATGCAGGAATGGTTGTTCGAAAAATAGGCTTCGACAACAAACGCCCGCTGCTCACTCGTCCACCTCGTGTTTATTACTGAGGGGTATTAGACAGAAACTTCCGCGACTGCTGCATTCGCTGAACCTATCCCCACTTTTCTGCGACCTCCCCTCCCTTCACAAAAAGGAAGTTTCTGCGCCCCACCGTGTATTACGATGGATCTTAGAGAAAGAAGATGGGTGGTATGGATTGGATTCATCTGGCTCAGGACCGAAACCAGTGGAGGGCTCTTGTGAACATGGTAATGAAATTTAGAGGTTCATAAAATGTTTGGAAAATCTGAATGAATGGAGGCTTCTCAAGAAGGACTCGGCACAATACAGTCAGTAAGACAAGAGACAGGAAGAAAAGTTTTCGAACCGAGTGGTAGAGCAAACATACACAAAACCACATACCAATATCCCTTTCCAAGAAAATAAACGCAAAATTAGTATATAAATTAGTTCTGAGTGGGAAGAGGCTAGCGATCTTAATTTGTCAAGGTAGAAGAATTAGAACACAATATTGCAAGTAACTGTATGCATACAGGAAGCGACTGAGAACATTAGACAATTTTAGACTTGAGGGAACACGAACAAGAATGGGGACACACAGGCTATAGCCGCCATGTTCGTCAACATCATCATCATCATCATCACACCGTAGCTCAATGCAGATGTTCATGGAACAACCTTCCATTTTGTGTGTTACATGCGGTGACCCAGACACTGGTGCGATGTCAACAGAAAGGCACAGGGTCTAACGACCAAGTTAACGATTATACACTGATAGCTTGAGATTTACGGGCAACATGATGAGACGTTGCAATTTTATCCTTTTTATTATATAAACACTCAAAAGTACGTATACTTGCGTCAATTAAAGTTTGTGTTTTTCTTTATGGTATTTACATTATCACCCAGTAGATTCACATCATCGGCATAGGCCAACAGCTGATGTGTTTCATTTAATTTCAGTCCCACCTGGTTTCCTTGGAGCTTCCTAATGGCATATTCTAAAGCAAAGTTGAAAACGAGTGACGATAAAGCATATCCTTGTTTTAGACCATTCTGGATAGGAATTTATCAGACAAATGTTTACCTACACGGGCTTTACTATACGTTTCGTTTAAACGCATTTTAATCAACCTAACCAGTTTCATGGGTATCCCAAACTCTATCAGAATACTGTACAATACTTGACTCCTAACTGAATCATAGGCTTTCTTGAAGTCTATGAATAGCTGATGTACTCTCTCATCGTACTCCCATTTTTTCTCCAATATCTGACGAAGAGGAATATCCTACACGAAATAAGAAAACGGAAGGCTAATTGGATTGGTCATGTTTTAAGCAGAAACTGCCTTCTAAAAGACGTTATCGAAGAAAAGATAGAGGGGCGGATAGAAGTGACAAGAAGACGAGGAAGAAGACGTAAGAAGATGCTGGATGACCTTGGGGGCAGAAGAGGATACTGTCATTTGAAGGAGAAAGCTCTAGATCGCATTAAGTGGAGGAATTGTTTTGGAAGAGACTGTGGATCTGTCGTCTTGATAGATCACTGATGATGATCTGACGAATGCAAAAGATCTGATCGGCAGTTGATCTGTTACGTCGAAACCCACACTGATGATACCCAATAATTTCATCTATATATGGACGTAACCTTGAGAGAAGAATTTTGGATAAAATTTTGTATGAAGTTGATAGCAGTGATATCCCCCGATAATTACTACAGTCAGTTTTATCACCCTCCTTGTAAACTGGTACATTAATAGACTCCTTCCACTGATCAGGCAATTTTTCCTTATGCCAAATAGAAGTAATTAGATTGTGGATCTTAGAATGTGATATTTCGCCTCCTGCTTGAAAAGGTTCTGCCGGAATTTGATCACTACCTGGCGATTTATACCGTTTCAATTTTGCAATAGCACTTTCAGCCTCAAAAGGGCTAGGATCCTGTACTAACGGCTCAGCTTTATGGATTTGTGTCTGCCTAACAGCACTGACCCTATGTACATTCAATAACTGAGAGAAGTAGTTCCTCCACCTATTCAAAATGCTGTGGGAATCTGCGAGCAGATCACCATTCTCATCCTTCACTATGTTACTGCTAGGTTGGTATACAGATCTCTAATGTTCTTGTTCTTACTGTTCACTACAAGCTCTTCAATTTTGTCTTTCAGATATTCCCTCTTTTTGTTCCTGAAATGCCTGCTCGTTTCACGTCTTATATTGTTCAGATTATCCCCATTTAACTCGCTTGGATCCTGTAACCGTTGCAATTTGGCCTGTTTTCTTTGATCTAATAATTTTGAGCATCCATCTTCGGTTCATAATAACCTAGACTTCCTTTGACAGACATTTTTATATTCTCTCTAATACTTTCCCCCAAGCTTTATTAACATCCATCTAGTTTCCAAGTTTTCCAAAGCCTCGAACCTATTTGAGATTTCAACACAATACTGCTCTTTACCTTCTACCTCATTTAATTTCTTGAGATTGAACCTTTCCATATGAACGCTATGTGTAGTTTGCTTGCTCACTGCCAGTCTTTCCCTAACCTTTGCAACCATCAGGTAGTGGTCAGTATCACAATCTGCTGCCCTCAATGCTCGGACATCAAGTATACTTGAGTGCCGTCTCCTATCTATCAAAATGCTCTTCAATTTTTCAATCCCGTCATTTCCTTCCCTTTCTGCAACCCTTCTATTTGTGTATCCTATTGTTACCCCCACCCCAGATCCTAGCAATGACATACAGGGTTTTCAGTCAGCAAAAGGAACTAGCTATTTTTATGTGTAGATGTTTCAACTCTCCTTTCTTTAAAAGAGGGGGGGATACTTCTTTTTTTTTTATTCTGGCTCCTCGTATTTGGGAGTGGTTCCCGATTTATAGGAAATCTTCGCAAGACTGATTATGATCAATGACATGTTCTCTCCTCATTATAATATCTGCTTAATCTTTTCAATTATCTTCCGGAATGTCCCTTCCCTGGGAGTTTTGTTCCTAAAATTGGCACTCTGATACAATTATCCTCCCATCACTCCCACAAATTCCCATTATTAACATCTACGCTACATTTCGAATTATATTTGTAATTCCCAGTATCTTCCAAACGTCTCTGATCTTAGAGTGTGCCTCATGCTACGGATCTGTATATAAAGGCAAAGCATATTCAAATTTGGAGTATACATATTTTCATAAAGCGTTTGTGTGTATTTACCTGTCGTAGTGGCCTTGATATTTATTTATGGTCCAAGGAAATCCTACAATGGGACAATTATAATTTATTTCCGCGTCACGTCAATAAATGTGTAATCTCACTTGTATATTCCTTCCGAAATATGTGAAATTCTTTTTTTAACGACCTTCTATATTTATCTATTGACTGCTACAGCTTACTAACATTCACAAAACGTAATATTCAAATACTGAATTACTTAGTAAGTATGTACTGAATCGCACTGACTTTCCTTACCTTTTCGATAAACTTTCAATAAAACAAATTACTTCTTTCATTCGTGACTGTATTTTCTTCTAGATGGGAAATAAAATGGCACCGCCTGTGGTCTAGTGGTCAGAGTTCCTGGCTACCGAACCGGAGGTTCCGGGTTCAATTGCCGGCGCTACCAGATCTTCTGAGGAGTAGTGGGTCTGGAACGGGGTACACTCAGCTTCGTGAGGATAACTGAGGAGCTATTTCAAGGAAATAGTGGCTCCGGTCTAGGAAACTGAGAACTAACAGCCGTGGGGATCCGTTGCGCTGACCACGTGACACCCTCTATCGGCAAAAGGTGGCACTATCTCCGCCGACAAGCGGCGGTCGCTCGGTCGGTATATTTCGCTTGCGGACTGCAGGCCACGGAGTTTTTAATGGGAAATAAAATAAAAGCCTATAGTCTATCCTGTTACACTCCGGGTACTACCGTCTGACTGTAGAGCTATTTGCATTATTGCATTACCTAAGAATGAGAAAGCTAATGTCTCAAAAAGCACTGTAGATATGACTGCAATCTATAGTTCACGCTATGTATAAATGTAGCGTACGATGAGATAATTCCGGGGGGGGATTGATTTGAATTACATGTAAAGTGGGGCACCTACGGCACTGTTTGACACCTCTGTTAATTTATTTTCATTCACAAATAATGACTCCATTCTTACAGCTGTTCAGCTGGATTTGTAAGTTTCACATTCTGCCGCTATTAGGCCACTGAGTATATTATCATCGGTAAGAATTCTGGTTAATTTGTTTCTATTAATTTCATAAAACGCTTTTGTAGTTCATAAAGGTCGGATGGTTTCAGTCTTAAATTCTGTTCTTCGGTGATGAATTTTTAGGAGAGAGAAATCTATCATAGAAGGATCTTCTTTTCAGTGTTGTTCTTAGATTGATTCTGTTCTTCTCCTATTTTATCGGTATAGTATTTTGTTAGTTCATTCTTAATAGCACTGGCATAGAAGTGCAGCCAACATTTGATAAATTAACACTCTAAAATCTTCCAGAGTTTTTATATCCCTCCTTTAGGTAGTGGAAATTCGTTATATTTATTTGCGTCATGTACTTATCAATTATTTTTAAAAATGCTGTCTTCAAGTCGGAGAAGTTTGATTTGATACCAAATATATTAAGGATTACTGATTGCCGACACAACCCAAAATTTAATTGGCCAACGTCTAGTGTAACTCCCAGTACGACAGGGCAGAATCCGACGAACATGTTTAGGCATTAATCATGGGGACAGGTAGACATTACTTCTCATTTGGATTCACTTTATGCATGTCATGTAAATACAAACAAACAAAACAAACTCCATGGCCTGTAGTCGGCAAGTGAACTATACCGACCGAGCGACCGCCGCTTGTCAGCGAAGTTAGTGCCAACTTTTGCGGATAGAGGGTGTCACGTGGTCTGCGCAACGGATCTAAATAACTCTCACAGAAATCTGCACGGCTGTCGGAAAAAAAATGTATTTCGGTGGAGGTTAATTTAATGGCGTCATTGCATTCGTCATTAACACGCAGATTCCTACTGTTCTCTAATGTTACACACACAATCGTAGTCACTATCGAGTTAATATTCGTCAACATTTCGCTTGAATTCTAGATCTCATGAGGGTTTATTATTAGCCTGATTTGTCTAGCATACGTCTTTCAAGAAATGTGGTGTGTACAGACCGATACTGAAAGATGCAATTCTACATGTTGAGTAAAGCTGAAGTCGCTGTAAACGGTGAAACATACTGTGCGTTATGCTGCTACTGTATTTTATCAACAAGTCGGTACAAACAGCACAACGAAAGAACGGACGGTACTTAAAAAAGAGGTTAAAATGGAAAGCGATTTATCATACTCGTTAGCTACCAATCTACACTGCATACGCAGATATAAAATTAAGTAACATTTCGTTCCTTATCGCTTTTTGTATCAAACTTTTGTTTCTAACTTAAAGGCGATGATAATTGCAAGAAATTCATAAAGTGGTANCCTAAACACAGGAAAACTCAAACACAGAAAAAAACATACACATACCAAACATCCATGCCTTGAGTGGGATTCGAACCCACGATCCCGGCTTCCCAGAGAGCGAAGACAGTACATGCCTTAGACCGGTCTAAGGCATATACTGTACTGGCCGGCTGCAGTGTTTAAATGATAGAAAATTTTATTCTTACAAATATTATATTATATATGGCTTTCAGAGTTGCTAGGGGACCCAACATTTGTGACTGCCCCGGGCTCCAGCTCATCTCTCTCAGGCCATGATTATTATTGCTCCGACAACAAAACTGTAATTTTTTATCCTGCCGCCTATTAATTATAAGTCTCCCACTTATTAAAGTCTGTATCCATTAATGTTACTATTTTGTTAGAACAGAATGCAAAAACGGTATGACAGTGACAAGCAAACAATCCGAACCGTGGTACCATTTAGTTATTACAATAACAATCTGTAGTATAATTCTCCAGCCCCTCCCTATATAACACTTTCGCAATTAGGAGAAACGGTAGCCACATGTATCACACTCGAGCGGTAAGGTTAGAACCCTGGCTGGTCGGTGGCTAACCGGGGCTTTCTCGCGTGTTTCATTGGTCCAAGGTTAATTCTGGAGCCGTACTATAAAGGGATCCGTAACCACTTCTTCCTATATTCCTTCCTCTTCATTATCTTCATTATTCATAACCATTCTTCCTAGTTAAATGCAATGCTACGTAACTTTATCGTCCATACAGCATTGCACAGTAAGTGAACGAACAGATACAAATAGCCTCAATGAGGTGCCTATTGCTCAGATTCCGCACCTTATTTTGTTTCCTAATTATAATATTATTAAAATTACATTTTACTTTAAATCGTCTTCGACACAATTTTATATGAAACTATTATTTATTAAAACCATTACCCACATATTTGTGGGGGGTGGTCTATATAACTAGTGTTGCTGCAACCACACAATAAATATAAGGCACAAAATGTGTTACGATACAGTATTTATAATCTTTACAATTAAAACCAACTGTGTCATTCGCACTGCATTTGTTTTCAACCAATGAAGGATATAACCTCAACAAAATCAAATTTTCCTTTTGAAGAGGTACAAGTACTACGACATGTGAAATCTAGAGACACATCTACCGATGATACTGTCCGTAATCATATCTATCAAGTTTCATTCTTCACAGCCCTAAAACTTGCCATACCAATAGGAGTCTGATAAACGTTACTTTAATTTAAAGTGTCTCGACAAATGCTGTAGAATCTGTATAGTTCAGTTGGCACGATAACAAGCTGGACGGCCCGGGTTCGATTTCCGGCAATGCAAGAGTCTTCTCTTCTCCACAGCGTCCAGACCGACTCCTGAGCTCACCCAACCTCCTAGTCAATGGGTACCGCCGGCTCTTACTCCGGGGTAATGCGGCAGGAGCGTGAAGCCGACCACTCACCTCCATCTAGTGCCGAGAACAAGAATAGTGGAGCTATACCTCCACTCCCCCGTATGTCCTCATGGCATAGTGCTTAAAAACTAAGCAAAGGGACTTCATCATTTTTACCAAAAAAAAAGGGTGTCACTGAAATATGACAAGGGACAAACAGATATTGAAAAAAACTGAACACGTTTCGTTATAAAACATGTTATTCAGACATTTAAGACGAGTTCTGAAACTTGAGGAATTAATTTCGCAAGTAACCAAAATGGTGAAGAGCAGAAACGACTGCCCGCCTTAACTCCATTTTCCGGTTCAACTGTGCCGTTTTGTGAAAAAAGAAATATTTATTTAGATACAGAGACTGCATATGTAAATTAGATTAAACTGCTTTCCAAGACTGTAGCTTTTAAAGCTTCCAGACAGGAACTGACTGAACAGTAACCTGTTCAAGATGAGAAAGCAGTGGTCCTCAGAAAACAAGATTCTGTCTTTGTTCTCTTCCAGCAATCGTGGGAAATTCAGTGTCTCAATTTTGTCCACATGTTTTTATTTGGCAATTAATTCTGCTTCGGGAAAAATAAATGAAGTGGTGAAATCTAAATGGCGGTGCATCTCTAAATCAACCACAGACATAGAAATGTGTTTCATACAGATTCTGTTAAAAGTTGTAAGGTAAAGGTAAAGTTACCCCTGTATTTAATTATGTAATTAAGAATTATGCCATGAAGGCGTGTGGGCGAGTGGAAGTATAGCTCCATCATTCATCACCCGTGTCGCCTTTACCCCGGACACATGGTCTCCAGTACCCATGGGTCTGTCCCCTGCCGGGAATCAAACCCCGGTTGTTCTGCTCGTAGCCTAGTCACTATATCGAATGAGCTACCCCAACCCTTCTGTTATATACTGTACCTTGCTTTTATCATATAGCATACTAACCTAGAGTCAAAAGGTTAAGATCCTTTATACTCTTCAATGCGTGATATTGTGGTAAGAAGGAATGATTGCTTACCAGCTGTTCATTGGTCTGTTTTGAAGTACTGTCACAGAATTTTCTTGACAGTGCTTTCCCATCAGCCACTAAGTGGCACTATATTCTGAAGAATAAGCAAAAGAAAGGTCCCTATGCTTAACCAATTAAGTGCTACGTCATGAAGACATATGGGGGAGTGCATGTATAGGTGCCGGGTCAGCGCAACAGGTATAGCGATTGGCTATGGGCTGGACAGCAGAAGGATTGGAGTTCGATCATCAGTAGGGACATGATTTTTCTCCTCTCTACGCCATTCAGACAGGCCCTAAGGCCTGTACCCAATGGGTACAGGGCGCTCTTTCCCCAAAGGTAAAGTGGCCTGGGCATGAAGCTGACCACTCACCAACTAGTTCTGAGGTCGAGAATACATGGACCTCTACATCTGAAGTACAGGGGTTGAACTATAAATTAAACAGTTACGTTCAAAGTGGAATTAATTAGCATATACTGAAACTCGGTATTCATAGACCCATTTGTCCACATGCGTTCAGAGCCCACAGATCCTGAATCTCTTTGGGCCACTTAGCCAAGTTCCATCATGTGACTGTGACAAACCACTTGAAGAAATACGCAACAAAGTGATTATGGTTCAGCTTACAGCACTGTTGCAGCATTCTAGTGAAGAGAGTGTGTCCAACCAGAAAAACAGAACAGCCAGAAGCAAGACATGGATGTAAATGAGGGATGGACCAAATGGAAGCAAGACATGAGTGGTATTTACCATGTATATCTGTCCTGTACTTTACACTGACAATACAATCATCCTTTCCAGCATTATGCCTATTGAGAGCATTTATGGATACGATAAAACTGAATATTTCCATCGTTTTAGAGGTCTTCCCAAACATATTTTGCCTTTTGGATGATATTTTAAGACACTTTAAAGATGAAATGTTCAATGAAAATTCACTGACCATCCAAGTGGTTATTTTGTCACATAAAAAGATTGAAGCTTTCATGAAAAGCAGAGAATTTCCTGATCATCCAAGTGGTTACTAACAGTTCAGGAAGCACTCTGCTCCATAGAACTGATCATGAAATTAAAGGGTAATTAGTAATTTGGTCCCCAAGTTTCAAGTTATCTCAAAGATACTGAGGATTAGCCATACGAGTATACTGGGACATTAATTAAATTTCACCTCTTCTTGAATCATTTATAAGAGAGCTACTTACCTCTCTGTCCTGTCACCAAACAGATTGGTACAGTGGTTACCATTCCTGCTCCATGTTCAGAAAGTCTCTTGCTCAAATTCTGCCAAAATGTCAAATGCCTGAGAGATTTTTGTGGTTTTCCTCAGTCCCTCCATGAAACTTCTTGGATGGTGCTTTAACCCCTTGATAATTCTCCTTAACATGCATATTAGTGTGCAGTGCATTCACTCCACTTCTTTCTAGGCACTTTAATCTTAAGCGAAGGGATTACTACTTCCTAACTCATTACAAGGGGCAAAGGGTTCAAACATGCGACAGTAACATCTTCCCACATACTTTACAAAATGATCATTCAAAATAATCTAGTGTCTCATCTAATGTTATATATAGTAATTTATGCTGTTGATAGAGCCTCATTAAATAAACCAAGACACATAAGATATTAATTATTCAGTCAGAGTCATGTTGGTTTAACGTACTCTTTGTATTAGAAATAACAGAATTCATAAACTCTCTAACAACAAAAATAACCTTCTGTAGTCCTTCATAATACACTTCTATACTATTTTAAAAATTAAGTACATGTTGTCCCGTCCTCCAAACTACTATGAAACTGTTAACATGATTGACAGAAGTGCAGAACTTATCATAAATAACATTTTGTATATAAGATTTGAGGCTTTCACGGTGGTGACTATGAAGAAAGCAGTCTTCTGGGATTTGGCACCGTGTATATGTGGTGTTAACCGACGTTTCGGAGGAACGTATCGCCCCCATCTTCAGGGTAGAAGAAAAAGTATAAGAAATCTGCAAGCGACAACACCGTGAGAAACGGTAAAGCAGACTTCTTATACTTTTTCTTCTACCCTGAAGATGGGGGCGATACGTTCCTCCGAAACGTCGGTTAACACCACATATACACGGTGCCAAATCCCAGAAGACTGCTTTCTTCAACATTTTGTATAGCCCACTTTCTGTCAGAAGTTATGAATGCTTATCTCACAACAAATATAGCACATAAAAATGTGCCCACTTTAATACATTGTGGCTACAAATCTGCCTGCATCATTTTTTTATTTACTCAATGCTGGAATATACAAAACCGCATTTTGGCCTTTATACAAAGTCACGGTCCAAAACAATCTGGATAATAGGCCTAACCTAAGTAAAAGAATTTCGTAGAAACATTCTCTAGCAAATCCATTTAATCAGGGTGCAAATATTATAAATGGACATAAGGGCATGGAGAGAGAGAGAGAGAGAGAGACTGAATCTAAAATGCACAAAAAGGTTGTGACAAATATAGTTGGAAACAGCAGGGGTATAAGGAAAAGCATGAAGTGAAAAAGTTATTTTTGAATAAAAAACATTCTGTTTACACAGTAAAGTGGCTTTGTACAATATGGACAGTTTCATCTGACAAACTTCATGGAATTGTGTCTACTTTAATAAATTGCATGAAAATAAATAAGTGTACAACAATGACAGAAACAATAACAACAACAACAACAACAACAATAATAATAATAATAATAATAATTCCTTTATTAAGTGCTTGTCAAAAGTGAGTGGCCTATAACAGACAAGCACAGAAAGTGTACATAAGAAAAGCTAGACTAAGGCTAGAACTGAAGCTAGAACTACAGCCAGACCAAAATTGAATACTATTAGGCTATAAAGCACTAATGGTAACATGACAATGATGTCACTCGGTAGAATAAAGCAAAGGCAAATGTATCCTCAGGGAGATGTTATGTTTACCGAAAACATTCAGAGATTTGCAGATGTTGTTTGCAGATGTTTGCAGCTGTGATGCAACTTGTTGAAAGGCTCAGTCTTGAGACATTACTGGCATCAAAGATGGAAATGGCACTAATTTGCTCAGTCGTTACATGGAGGCCAATGGTATCAAAACAGAACAGTCACTTTTGTTCTTGAAAACGTTAATAAGAAAGAGAGTGTAAAGATTTTGTCACCTGGAATATAGAGTTTTAAAATGTAAATAATTCAACACTGATTCAGAATTACAAAAGGTGTTGGGCTGAATAAATCAATTACAGCATAAATTTGGAAAATGTTTTGTATGTTTTCCAGCACAAGCAAAATTGAAACAAACAGAAAAATACAACAATAAAGATGATGATAATAGTAATTTAAATCTTATTTATTTACATGCTAACCAAACAGTTCAAAGGCCAGTTAGAAAGTGAGCACTAATAAAGAAAGAAACAAAACACACATAAGAACAAGACAATTTACCTAACAACTACATGATAGCAATAGCAGTAGTAGTAGTAGTACAGAAACAAAATACACACAAACAAATGTAAAAGGTAATTTATATAATAATAATAATTCAATTATTTATGTGTCAAATCAACAGCTACAAGGCCAATTACAGACATTGCACAGTGCAGATACAGGTAATTACATTATGGATAAACACAACATAAAGACAAAGACAAATAACAGGTAATCACTGGAGAAAAATACACATTGACCCACAGAAGTAAACAAACAATGATAAAGAGAGGTAACAAGAACATCAAAACTATGACCTACATCAAGATGATGATGATGATGATGATGATGATGATGATAAAATTCTGTTCTTATTTATTTGTGTGCCAACTTACCAGCCAAAGAGGTGAATTACAAAGTAAGTATGAGTAAAGAATGGGGGAAAAACAACAAAATACTCAATCACTCACGGAGCTGAGCCCTTCTTGAGAAGCTGCTAATTGTGCAGCTACTCAAGAACTTCCCAGCATTTCATGGTACCAGAAGGTTCATTACTGTGTATACAGGAGCCCTCCACCAGTTCCTATCATGAGCCAGATCAATCCAATCCATACCATCCCATCCTCTCTCTCTCTTAAGATCCCTTTTAATATTGTCCACTCACCTATGTCTCAGTCTTCCCAGTGGTCTCCTTCTTTCTGGCTTTCCCGCCAATATCCTATATGTATTCCTCTTCTCCCTTGTTCATGCTACATGACCTTCCCATATCATCCTCCTTGACTTGATCATTTTAATTATACTTGGATAAGAGCACAAGTAATGAAGCTTCTCATTATGCAGTCTTCTCCAACATCCCATCACCTCAACTCTCTTAGGCACAAATATTCTCCTCAGAACCCTGTTCTTAAACACCCTCAGTCTATATTCCTCCCTTAATATCAGAGACCAAGTTTCACACCCATACAGAACCACAGGCAAAATTATAGTTTTGTATATTCTAATTTTTGTTTTTGGACAGCACATGAGAAGATAAAAGGTTCTGGACTGAATGGTAGCAAGCATTGATTAGTTAGTCATTCCCAAATATCCGAACTGTGCCACATTTTCAAAACATCTGTTACCTATAATTATGTCCTGATTTTGCCCTGCATTTTGGTGACGAGACAGTAACATATACTTAGTTCTCTCTTTGTTTATTTCTAGACCAACCTCTTTACTTGCGTCAATTAAAGTTTGTGTGTTTCTCTTTAAGGTATCTACATTATCACCCAGTAGATTCACATCATCAGTATAGACCAACAGCTGATGTGTCCCATTTAATTTCAGTCTCACATGGTTTTCCTGGACCTTCCAAATGGAATATTCTAAAGCAAAGTTGAAAAGGAGTGGCGATAAAGCATCTCCTTGTCTTAGACCATTCTGGATAGGAAATTTATCAGACAAATGTTTACCTACACGGACTTTACTATACGTTTCTTTTAAACACACTTTAATCAACCTAACTAGTTTCGTGGGTATTCCAAACTCTATCAGAATATTGTACAAGACTTCCCTTCTAACTGAATCTTAGGCTTTTTTGAAGTCTATGAATAGGTGATGTCCTGTCTCATTGTAATCAACAACAAAATACAACAAAAAATCGAACACAAAAACAAGGCATAATAACAATAGCAGCAGCAGTAACAACAACAGCAACGATGACAACGATGACGATAACAACAATAATACAATGTTATCCCAGTGCACAGACAATGCACCACGAAAATATACAGGAAAACCGGATGCAATAATGCATATACTTCTGACTTAAGAACTGTGTGAATTCACTCTGATAGGGTTTATCCCTCAGGATGTCCCATATGGCACACATTGAACAGGAGATTGGCCATGCCAAACATCCCAGTCTTTAACAGAACTCAAACCCAGGCTGTCCAGTCTGTAGCCAGGAAAAGCTGTCCCTTTGTTAAATTCATTAAGCACCACACACGAAGATATATGGTGGACCTCTTGACCTTGGCACTAGATCAAGGTGGGCAGTCAGCTTCACGCCATGGCCGCCTTAACTCCAAGGAAAAAGCTCCTGATACCCACTGTATAGGGGGCTGGGTGGGCCCCACAGTTGGTCAGGACACTGGGGAGAAATGAAAATTCTCTTGCTCTTCTAGGGCTTAAATCCCATCCGTCCAGCCTGTGGCCTGTTTCCACATCAAATGAGCTTGGCCAGTCACTTTAATGGCCGAGTCATTCTAGATAATTATGATGGAATATGTAAAACGGATGGTTTTTGAAAAACTAAACATCTAAAAAATTAAACAAAACACTCACAAAACACGGACTGTTTGTACTTTGAAGCACTGGTGTCTATATACCAAATTACAAGGCATAACATTCCAAAAGGCAATAACCTTCACAGACACAGTCATGAGGATCTCATAACTCACATATTCGTAGTTTCTCTAAATTATGGCCACACTCACAGATTTATTGTACTTTTAATTGAAAAGATATTTATAAGAATCAGACAAGATTAATTCTACATATTTTCGAAGACATATATAACAAATACAGCCATAATTATGATCAAACTTATCTTAGTTTGAACAGTGTACAACTGACAGTTTCATTCTAAGTAACTAGCTATATGAATCAGATTTCCCCTTGACAAGCTAACAATCACTTAGCTAGACAAGAAATATTCCACATTTTACGTAACCTGACAGCTCATTACCATGTTCTCAAAAGCCTGTTTCAAGCCTGGGACCACGTGTGGCATTTAGGAACTCTTTTTTAACACAATGAGAAGATTTGATCTACCTCATGCTGCTCATCCCCTATGCAGAAGGACCACCTCATGTTAGTTGTATGCAACTGCTTATTCAATCAATACATTTTCAGTTACCCTCAATATCTGGAAGCCAACTCCTTCATCTGCACCCTGAGGATGTCCCATGATGTGACGACAAGGAATCCACTTAGCACAGCTGGCAGTTTCATTTACTCCTACAAAATTCTTACTGCAAAAAAAGGCTCTTCTCATTCCTTTCAATCATCTGAAATAATTTCATTGGCTGATTCTTGGATTGTTTAACAGCACTATCATCTGCAGAAATGATACAGTGACTAGTAACCAGGCTCTGAAGATGACCATGAACAGTGGGCAGGTAAAGAAGGAAACAAGGATATGATTACAGTCTATTTGAAGACACTAACCATACATTTTCCTACAGAGATTGTGAAAACCCATAAAATACGTCAGTCAGGATAGATCAGGCAGATCTGAATCGGGTACCTCAAAATACAAGGCTAGAGTGCTATTACCGCACCAACCAGCCCAGCTGCAACAATTTTCAATAAGCAAAATACTAAGATCTAAAAGTTTGTGACGATGGTACATTGCTACGAGTATTATGTTCTTGGACATTATTGATTATCCTGTCTGTTTTCTAAGAACCGTCCTGTGTATTTTTCAAAACACAACGTTTCAGAGACTGGATTCTGTCCCCATCATCAAGTAAAACCTCCGGACATAGGAACTAGCTCTATCTATTGGGCCAAACTGAGTAGGTTTTACCTGAGGATGGGCACAGAATCCAGTCTCCATAAAGCTGTGTTTTGAAAAATAAACAGGACAGTTCTTAGAAAATAGACAAGACAATGGTTAATGTCCAAAAACATAATACTTGAAACAAATACTGGTGTGCAACAATACTAAGAACATCTTTGTCAACTGTAAATTTGTCAATTACCAGTCACAGCAGAAATGTTCAACCTAAATCTCTAAGCTACTGTGTTTCTTCTGAAATGTTTAAGTAGTTCATCACACATCATACACATTTAGCTACCACATGGCAATGGCATATGCAACAGGGAAAGGGTTAAATGCTAAGCATTCACTTTGCTACTTGCTTAATACATTTCTAATGCTGGCATATGTGCACAATCATGTCATTTGTGAAAACACAACCCAGTATGTCTCATCCTAGCACTAATCTAGTGCTGCCTTGGAAACATTAAGGAAAATGTAAACATTCAATTATAATACAACATATTTAGAAGAAAAAAATACTAGCACCACCTGCATCTATATTAAACCCTTGCTAATCCATTTACAGTTAATCCAGATGTCAGCTAATCACATCGAAATACGGAAAACGAAAAATGCTGTTCACACTTGAGTATATACTTTTAAGGGACACATGGCATTTAGGAAGGCAGACAAATCACTCGTCTGTTCAGACAAAACTTGACAGTTTCTTCAAACCTGCATTAGTACATTCAAAAACAAGTACAACTTCTGGGTCTTCTATTGATGAATAAATGTACCATAATTCAAAACTACTTCATCACCAAGACTGTCATAAATAGGGTATCTGGAAACTAATTCCAAATAATCAAACTCTATTAATATTTTCTTTGAGGTTTATCCAAGAAATCACACTGCAAAGAGACATGTGATTTTCAACATAAGTTCATTTTCTTATACATTTTCTATAAATATTATCCCACTATGGAATAATTCACTTCTGTGTTCCGCAGAGAGATTGTGTTAGCATTTTAAAGTATGAAACATATAACCTCATGAGGTAATGCAATTATGAATGGAAGGAAAGGAACACAATTTTATTTGGAACCTCAACAACAATTAAAAGTTTAAACAATGCACATGCTAAAGTGTTATTTCTTGTTAACATTCATGCAACAAAAACTTCAACAAGACATGTTACTGCTAGCTTAAAATAGAACGTTAAAACAAGCAGGGCACTCAGAATTCAATATAAATTCTAAACTAAAAACACACCCATTAGTTTCACATGTTCAGATTGCACAACAAAGATTATAAGGAGAAGCACTGAATATTTAGAACATTTCTTTTGATGTAAGTGGGGGAAATATTATGTGCATTCACTGGTCTGAATACTGTAGAAAATAAATGTGACTTTATGTCAAAAAGTACTATTTCAGATGATGTGAAAATGTGCAGTTTGGCAGAAGTTTAGTGAAATTTTGGAGGAATCCACTGGCTCCAACTTCAAGGCAAAAAAGTAAACTGAATAAGCAGCAAGAAGAGTAAGTGCTTCCCTCACTTTTCATGCAGTATGTTCCTCTGAAATGTTTGTAAACTGGTACTAGATTATACAGCATCATATTCCAGAAGAGAGTACTCTACTGTCATTGCTGTGACAACCCTCAAATCTCACATGTTTGATATTCTGGCCATCTATTACTCTCCACAAATTCTGAAAAGCTTCAAGGAAGCCCTCAGAAAAGTTCATAAAGGGAAAGCTGTGCAGAAGACTATGAAAACTTCACAAACTACAAGTTCTGGAAGAGATATAATACAGGATCTTTATAGAATGAAGAAAATTTTATGAACCGTCAGAGAAAACCTCAGACAGCGATGTCTAAACATCTGGCAGGACCTTCAACAGCTAATATCTTCAGTGAATGCTGGTCCAGAAAGAACTGTCAATGGCAATAACCTCTGAGAAGTATACGTGGTAGATAACCCTTACTGGACGTTGTTTCAGAATGGGATACAAAGATATTGGTAAGATTGCTATTAAATGCCTGTCATTAACAGTGAAGCAAAAAAATTAAATTCTTAAGTCTTCAGTTATGTTCAACAGTCGTGTAAAGTAATTAATTCACTTCTAACCTATAAATTAATATGAGTGATTATTAAAATACTAAAGACACACTCCAGAATGTCATGTAACATAGCATTAACAACAACAAAGAAAACATTAAGCGCCAACTATATCCGCTCACAATTTTCGAAAACTCAAGCGGGAACGATTTACTTTTGTAACAAATCAAGTAACATCACACAGTTCAAACCAAATGGAATACACGAGCTGAGCCACTCCCAACCTTGCAAAAGGATTCATGAAACACTACTACAAACTACAATCAACCAACATCTAGCTCTAAGTAACGTGATCTTACCACCTTGTTTACGAACAGGCATTCTTGATCACTTCCAAATAGTGTCTCCCTGTAGTAAAGACTCCTGTCTGGGGTTGTCTCTCTACACCTAGTAAGAACCAAGTTTAAAAAATATATATATTACTGACACAACACTTCCAAAACTTCACGCTGTCCTATGCCGAAACGTTTTTGTGACACACTACTTATAATCAATTTTATACGCGCAGTAACAGAGAGTATAATAACATTCAAGTCGCAGCACCTCTGAACATAAACATGCAAACCCGCACAATATGGCGCTCACAACTCTAGCAGCCGGGATTCCGACTGACTACTGATGTGATTGGTCGATGGCGTATAGGGACGTCACAAGATGTCTGCTGCGCCAAGGAGGTGGTTGTTTTGGATTACAAGTTTCCTGAGTTATTTAAGACAATCACAATGTTACCGCAGGAATGTTAACCTAACCTAAAATTGTGCTAGGTAAGTGTTCCTATGGTTGGTCTGCTTACATTATGTTGTAGCAAATTGACAGTTTTCGTAATTATCGATCTGGAATTTGTAGGTAGTAACTGTAACTTATTTAAGGTATTGCCGTGTGAATATACAATGAAATTATGTTGAATTTTAATTAAAAATGCTAATAGGCTTTAATGAAGCAAGTTTACCTTTCAGGTATAGATTAATAATAGGTTGCGTTCCGCCGTCTTCGAATTGAGTATGGCATTGCACAAAGGACGAATTGGCGAGATTCCGCAGGGTACAATACAGTTAACTGAAGAAGAGGCAAAAGAATACCAGTACAGAGTTATATTTGGGTGGACACCACAACGAGAAGTGTAAGCATATTAAGAAGTTTGAATTTCGAAATCAACTGTGCAGTATGATGACCATGCACCCTGACGATGTCATACACCTTTAGATTTTTTGCAAAATTCATTGTTCATTTATACCCACTAATTAGATCACAAACAGCTGACCTACCTTAAACGAACATGTACGATTTGAAGTTCTCGTAACGGTGGTCATGCAGAGTTCTGTCTACTGGGGTGTAATGCAGTGTAGTCCACTGAAAGTTGCTCTGCTTGCACTCCAAAAACATTGGTTGACTTTCAATGAACTACATAATATTGTATCCTAGAAGATAGAACTTCAAAGTAACATACTTTCTAATTCATATTTATTGAATACATTTTAAAGTTAGTTCATTCGTGAGAAAATGGTTACTGTTGCAACTTCGTTAGTTCACCTACAAGCATCTGCCTCTAAACAGTGTAATTACATTAAAAGATAAACCAGTAAAGAGGGCATGATACTTCACCATAATGTAAAAACCAATATTATCTAAAATGATGCATTTATCTTTCTGACAATACAAATATATATATGTACTTTTCTTCTAAAGAAAATCCATCATGACAAAGGTAATTCAATTTAACATTATGTTCAAATAGTTAAATATGTTTTTATGTCAAACATACTTTGGTTACTGTTTTGTTCAAACTTAGTTTTTCTTTGTTGTTAACTGGAATTGTGCCATATATTCACAACATATATGGTTGAGTATATGTCTTTCTAGATATTTTCAATATTATTTCTGTACATTACCCACTGAGCTTATTCCTTAGTAGTTGATAGAGTAGACATTGGTACTTAATATAGGAATTTATGTTAACTGTAAACACAAAAAATATACTCAGTTTTAATGTTTTACAATTCGATCTTTATTCCTTCTGCATTTTTTGGTCATATAATGGATATGTGGATATGGATCTGTATTGGTAGTTCAATAACTATATGTATTTCTATGTGTAACTGCCCGATGATGGTCTTATATGACCAGAACATGTAGCAGGAATAAAGATCGAATTGTAAAACATTAAAACTGAGTAAATTTGTTGTGTTGACAGTTAACATAATTCCTATATATATCTGAAACACACAACAGGATGCAACCAATGAAGATTGGTACTTACTACTTTTTGCTTTTGTTATAGTAACTGGTAGTTATTCTTAACAGATTTTAATTTAATTTAGGAACACTGAACTAACAGATAGGTTAATAATATTATGACATTACATGACATCCAAATGTCATAATTTTTGAGCGAAACGAGGTGCTGCAGAGGCATCAGTTGCTACATATCAGCTTGTCAAAACACATTTCTGCAACAGACAACATCTGAGGAACCTCAGTCCCTAGCGATGCTATGTAAAGAGCCAGCGAGACCCAAAGCCAGAGCCGTTGAGCACAGAAACTTTAGGGAGAGTCTCACTTATTGGAGTTCGTACCAAACAATGAGTACATGAAGATATAGCAGATTGGAAAGACTTGAATTATGCTGTAGTTACTTATGAAGATTAGTAAACATGTTATAATTATCTGTAGTTTACAATCTAATTAAAACTACATGCCTAAACATGGAACAATAATTTACAGCATAAAATTAACGTATTTGTGTGCTTTTAAATAGAGAATTCCCAAGGCAATTTGATAGAAGTTTTCAGAAATTTCCCATATTGTCAAGAAAGTCAGTCATGAGTTGTGTTACTAGCAGCTGCTACCTGGCAACAACTAGTGAACAAACAGAAGATTTTGTATGTGCTGTAGTTTAATGATATATAGAGTGTGTAAATCAGTGAGACTGTTGTAGTTGTTTGTAGTTATGAGTTTTAAGCGTTCAATAAATCAGTCATAAATCTAAACCCTGTGTCTCGTCACTAAAAATGATCCTATGTAGATGTGGCATGAACATAATAAAACAATTAAATACAAATGACAGAACTGTTTCAAATCAGGTGTTAACAACACGGCATTGGTTCTCATCCATTTGTTATTCATAAGCCAGTAGATCACATTAGGCTCTCCGATACAAGTGAAAGTTTACAATCTAGTTGAAACTATAGTAATAAACATGGAATAAGAATTTACAGCATAAAATTAATGTATTTGCATTGTGTTAAATAGAGAATTCATAAGGGCATTTGACAGAAGTTTTCAGAAATTTCCCATATTGTCAGGAGAGAGCAGTAACTGTGACTTACCTGCTAATGCAGAAAGTCTCCTATTGTTCAACACAAAGTATTTAGTCTCTAAAAGGAAGTAAAATTAAGAGAGAAAAACTTACGGGTTGTAAAAGAATAATTGAAGGGTCCAGTACAAAAAGGATGTGATTGCACTTTGATAGACTCTTGGAAGATAACAAAAACATGTTTAATAATTCATAAAAAAACACATCACAGTGTTGCTCGATCTTCACTATAACCGTGTAATTAATCAATTGAGCCACACTGTTCTTCCACCCATACACTGGACAATGATTTGTCACATGTATGTGTGTGATTATAGAGGACGTTTAAATTGGTGAATGGATTTATTGACCACTTACAGGTCATAACTACAAATAGGTATAACACTATTGTTATTTCCACACTTTAGAGTTCACTAGAATACACAGTCTAGTGTTTTCAGTGTGTTACTATGTGTTTCCTACTAACCGCTCTAACAGTGGCTATTCCTGTGCCTCTGGCTCAAGTCCATTCTTCACAGCCTCCCATACAGAACACTCTATCAACTGACTTGTCCGTTGGTTATGACATCTCAGCACAGATGACGGATACCTAGGAACGGGAACGTGTTTACCGAGCTGTTGCCCAGAAATGGTCCTCGTACATCAGCCCATCTCACAATTGTTGCATAGTAATGGTCCTGCACGCTATAATATAACCCTGCGTGTGCGTGTGCATACATATGAGACTAAATTTTGACCAGAACTGAATCACCTCCCAACCAGTTCCATTTTTGCATTGGACCCCACAATTATCGTGGCTGTGGCCAAATGACTGAAATTTGCAGACTGATACAAATTTGACCACTGACCATCAGCATCCTATGAAATACTGCTCAGGGAACTCTGTGCAAGTATAATTGGTTTGTTTCCTGTAGTACAGAACAAATTCCATCCTTAGGAATTTTCCCAAACATATTCTTACCTTTGGTTGATATTTGTAATTATTTTGGTGACCCTATCTGAAATTATTTTTTCAGCAAAAGTGAGTGCTTTGGATTACTTTTGCAGTCCTGTTCATTTGGATTGAATCATCATTACAACCAGGGTTACATCACTGTTTGCTAGTGGTGGAAAAGAGTGTTGTTCTTACCTTTGAGGTACCTGGCTAAACTTTTCTTGGAATATCATATCCTTATCAAATAAAGCCCATCACATTCTTTCTAAATGGCCTTTTCACCACTGTTGTCCTTTACCAAGTACCACTGCAAAGAATACAGCCAGATAGGGCAAACAGAAAGGGTAATCCAGAAATGTTAAAAATGGAGAATGCAATACATTAAATTCGTTATAACTAGAGTTAGTAGAGAGTCCGTCGAGTGTAACAATTTGTAGGTCACTTTTTTAATATCACTTCTGCCTTACATGTTTCGGTTTGATACAACCATCATCAGAGGCACTTGCTATAACTATGGAAACACTGTCGTTGTTTATGATGTTCACAGTTATGTTTGTCGTGTAGACGCTGCTACAATATGCTGACGTGTAAAAGCACAAAACTTACTAAGATAGTTGAGTACACTATCAAGTTCTCACTTTTCATCCGAAACTGTTTTAAGTTTTAGGCAGTGCACAACACACAGCACATAAGAAATATCGAACCATAAGCCATACAACTTCAAGCTGACGTCTCCCATCTTCGGGATGAACTAACAAGGAGGAATTCAGCATTTTAGATTAAATATTTTAACATTTAGCGTTTTAACTTAAAACAGTTTCGGATGAAAAGTGAGAACTTGATAGTGTACTCAACTATCTTAGTAAGTTTTGTGCTTTTACACGTCAGCATATTGTAGCAGCGTCTACACGACAAACATAACTGTGAACATCATAAACAACGACAGTGTTTCCATAGTTATAGCAAGTGCCTCTGATGATGGTTGTATCAAACCGAAACATGTAAGGCAGAAGTGATATTAAAAAAGTGACCTGCAAATTGTTACACTCGACGGACTCTCTACTAACTCTGTGATTGATAGTGTAACGGACCAAAAATGAAACAATTCAAAATCGTTATAACTACTTTTTTATTGGTTCAAAAAACTAATATTCTGTTAGCTTAATGGATAATCCAAGATATATTTCAATACACAATGCACAGCAGAATTAAGCAATTATTTTAAATAGTAGATAAGGTTGAAAGGAGAAGTGTTAAACAGTCTTTGCATCATGACCATCTGTGATCTGTTGTGCATGCCCCTTCTCAGATTAGCTCTGTTCTAGCAGTCCCATACTTTAAAAAAAGCACAGTAAAAATAAAAGGTAAAACTCTCCCTGTAACAGGTCATGGAGGCCCATAGGATTTTGAAATGTCAAGGATCCTACATTTTCCAGACAGTCAGCTCACAGAGGCGGTGAGGTGTCAGCCTTACACACTGGCCACCCTCTACCCCTGTAAAGGGCCCTAATACTTATTTCTGTTAGAAGCTGAGTCAACCCAAGGGCCATAGTGTGGCTGGAAGGATTAGGTCAGTTGAATAATCGAATAATATCATCAGGAATTGGACCCTCAGCAATGGGGTGATATGATAAGTCATTCTACCTGATGAAATGGAATCCAGGTAACCAAATATTAATTCACCTAGAACGTCAGTGACGTAAGACGTGTGAAGCTTTTTCATCTTTATTATGGCAGTGTTCACAGTTAGGTCTATTTGCTATTCCTAGTTCCTGTCAAATGTTTCAGCTGGTTCCTGTTTAGCTACAGTACTTCCCTAGTTTTTTTGCCAGAGGGTTCCAAAAGGTGTTCTTTGCATGGTTCTCTCCATGTATGAACTTCCAGTCTTGAGTAGTAATAAGTAAATTAAAATTTACATTTGAATATACGATATGGGCACAAGGTAGCGTAGTTGGTTGAGGCACTATGCTACAAGCAGGAAGGTCGCGGGTTCACGTCCCAATGAGGGCATTGGATTTTTTTTCATTTGACCTAATCATTCCAGCCGCACTATGGCCCTGGGGTCGACTCAGCCTCTAACAGAAATGAGTACCAGGAATTAATTAAATAATTTTCCTGGAGAGTAAAGCGCGGCCGGCACGTAAGGCTGACAACCTTACCGCCATCTTTGAGCCAATTGTCTAGAGAATGTGAGACTCTCAATGTCTCACAACCCTATGGGCCTTCATGGCCTGGTACAGGGATAGGTTTACTTTTTACTTACTTTTTTGAATATAAGATTTATGATGCCAATGATGGCCAGTGATAATAACTCTGATGATGACAATGACGATGATGATGAAGATGATAATAGATTTTAATAATACTACAGTAAAGAAAACCGTTATTTTAAAAATCAATATCATAGTCTAAACTGTAATTTAAAAATGAATACTTTGACAACCATGGTGAAGTTAACTTAACCCGTTTCACAGTGTTTGCTTTGCCTTTTGAAATAACTCGTCCACAAAAAAATGGCTGTAATCCTTGAAGCACTGACTTTTGTATATGTCTCGGGTTATGTATTTGTTTATTGCACCATCATATTAGTGGACCGGAATTTTTGAGCAGATTTGGTTTTTGAACATTTACAATTCTATTACATTGGTAGTAATGTCATTATGGGAAGAGTTTGGTTTGACATTTTGAATCAGATTAGATTGGAAGGGGAGCAGGAGAATGATTGAACAACTGAGCGAGTATTCAGGTCAGGTTGAAAAGAAAATAGGTTTGCAATGAAAGAATGAATGCATTGTCAACCTTTGATCCAGATCAGCCCATTCACAAGAAAAATCTGGTCTCTGGAACCCATTCACTGACAAACAACACATCTCTGCTTTCAGCACATTCCTTTCAATTTTATGATGTATTATAAAATATATTACTGTTAAAATCTCGTTTTTTATTATCTGCTTTTTTATGCTCAATACATGTAACACACTTTCCATTTTGTGAAATGCATTTCTCTTGATATTGATTTTCTTTCATTATTTTTCCTTGTTATCTGTTACGTTCTACCTAGCTAATGCTTTATAAATTCGAATTTGTGTATATCTTCAGATTAATCGTGGGTTGTAAATATGATATAAGTGTATTTATTACCTTGAATTTTCATAAAAGATCACATAACAAGGCAATGATGTAGAATAGAAGAACATTAAAATAATGTTTTCAACAAAGCTAGAAAGAAGATATAGCTTCTGTTCTATTGTGTGCATGTGCACAAGTGTGTGAATAAGAAAGTAATATGTTATCATTATGATTTGTTTTCTTGTAGATGGCCATTGCACTATGGTTATGGAATTCTGGGTGCTTGCAGTGCTTTATCAGGCATGTATATCAATAACTATTTTAGAAGCAGATTAAGACTTCATACTTATGGTAGGGTGTCCAGTTACCTACCTGTTATAGCACTTCCTGCCTTGATGTCAGCATTATTTCATCAACAGGTAAAGCAGTTTGCAAAATTACATGGAATGTTTTGCATGACCAAGTCCCAGATATACTGAATAGTTGTTAGTGCACTATTCAAGAAATTCCTATCTTATGATGTAACTCAAAGGTTCATTGCTCAGAAAATAAACTGTTATTGCACTGTATCCTATGGAATGGGTAATTTCTCTGTTTCTAGTCCAGTTACCACTTGTTTGGAAAGCAGAAAAATGAGTACTCTCCCACAAGGAAGCCTCGAACTACTACACAGTGTAGGTTCTGTTCACATTCAAGAAATATTTCTGAAACTGTAATATAGTAAATTCTGAAGGCGATGTTAATATGCGGGAATATTTGTCAGTGTTACAAATATTATGACATATTTTTTAGTTTACCTTTCGTTATTTCTGTAACATTTTTTATGTGTAGTTGTAAAGTCTCCAAAGGTTGTGAATTATCTGTTTAAATGCTCTGATCTATGTTATTCTTGAGACAGAAGACACGATTAGTTCTGGGGAATGTGACATTGGACCTGTGCAGATTCACAGTCCGTGAGGGTCCTCATTGAATCAAAGTATGTGTAACAGTTCTTCCTTACTGATGTTTGCATACAGCTATGAAGTACATGTATATAAAAGAGTGTGATGCCTATGATTCTTCTAGCATTTACAACATACCACACATCAATTTTCTGAGTGTGTAATGGAATCTCATGAACAACATCAGGATTTTCAGTCCAGTGTGATAATATGTAGGCAACCGATTTCAAATGTTATTTCTCAAATTTACAAATACATTTATATTAATTCGTTTGTCATACACTTTTCAACAGGAAGTGTGATGCTAGATACTGATTTCAGCATGGTTTGACACACATAAATATAATTCTCACAACTGGCTCACTGATTACTAAAACAAACACCCTGTGATTTACTTTCTACCAAGTTTTTCCCTTGTGCAAAAGACCTGCTCATTCTGTTATGTCTCACTGTTTGAACAGGTGATAATAAAACCAGGAACTATGTAATGAACTGTTTGGTATATCATACGAGGATTTTTGATTACTGATCACACCTAACTTTTTTCTTAACTTCCATTTCATGTGAATTATGCATGTGAAAATCCGAATTATAAAGATTAGTACATAATTAATGAATGTGAGATTCTAGAAGAGCACTTGCATTAGAAGAAAAGGGAACCTTCAATTCCAAAATTGTTTCTACATTAAGATGTTAATGAAGTATATATTGCAGGCACATTGTAAAATCATGAAAGTATGAAATACTGCATTACACGTTATGTCTTTTCTTAGGAATGTTATGCAATACAAAGCATGAAGCTGCCGGTGTTCAATATGTACACAGTTTGTGCAGCTACATTTGTATTTGCATCTGATTGCAACATTCTTTTTTAAACAGGTCTTTTCTGTTGAGATGGGAATGGAACAAGTCACTAGTCATGTAGAGTATATGAAATTAGTGTACCTCTGAAATATTTGCTTGAACAAGTGAAGTTTTTGCAGAAGACAGTTATAAGAAGTTAGTTACTGAAGTGTTAATGCTAAAAGTTCGGAGAGGAAATGACCCTGTGTGTAACGGCTTCAGAAGCAGTATAATTTCATTGTGGAAAATAAAAATAAACTTATTTTTTCAGTGAAGGATGAGAGAATTTCCAATTTTTTTACTGTGCATCTGATAGTAAACTTTGTAGCTCTGCTTGCAACACATGCACCAAGTGGATGTAAAAGACAAAAACTGTCTGATCAAGGAACATTCATAATGGTACAGAAAAAATTCTGCTTATTATTGTCTAGCCATGCCATTAAAGGCAAACAGATTATAAAAAGGAATATTTGTTAAGCCATTGATTCTCTTTGAATTTAGTCATGTAAATTTGATGGACGTTGACAATTAACCAAATGGAAAGTATTCATTCATATTGTTATATCAAGATCACTGCACAAACTTTTTGTTATCCTTAAAGCTCTTGAATGTAAGTGAGTTGTCAAGATGGCCTGCATCCTGACCAACACTGACATGAGTACCATCTATACTGCAGTTTTTGAAAGGAAGGGTAATTTCCAATAAACTCTTGTTTCCAATCTGAAAAATATTTGACCTGTACTTATAATTCTCATGGTAAATTCTACCACAGTGAAAGCCAGGATACTGTGGAGAGGGCTAGCCAGGATATGTTAACGTTAATATGCCCAGAGCACCTTTGTCTGTACAAAAATCCGTCTCCATTGAGATTCACTCCAATATTTGCTCAAAGGAAAACAGTGGAAACCATCGGTGTCAGGACTGTATCCATCATATTCATGTAGTTTGTGGGGTCAGTTCTGAAGAAAATGAAGGGGGTACAGCAATAGACAGAGAGAGAAAGAGAGCAAGAAAGATGCAAATGACAAGAAAACTGAAGACAAGAGACTCTTGTGCAGCAAGCAAAAAGAATGAAAAATTTGTCTAAGAATTGCATACCACAAGCATACCTAGGATCTATAGTACTAGTACTTGTTCCTGAGCATAGGCAACTGAACATGGTTGTATGCTGTTTATCAGCTTTTGTCATGGAAATAACATCATTTAATTTTGTTTTGTTGTGGTATTCTGCTTGGCATGAAAAATAAATTATCTTCTGGTATTCTAAAAAACTCAATATTTCGGTAACTGGGACTGTTTCTATTCTGAGGTGAAAGGATGGGAGGCACATACACTGTTGGTTTCATTAGAAAGAGCTAACCTCAGTTACTGGACAACCTGAGTAACTGGTAATTGGGACTGTTTCCATCCTGAGGTGAAAGGATGGGAGGCACATACACTGTTGGTTTCATTAGAAAGAGCTAACCTCAGTTACTGGACAACCTGAGTAACTGGTAATTGGGACTGTTTCCATCCTGAGGTGAAAGGATGGGAGGCACATACACTGTTAGTTTCATTAGAAAGAGCTAACCTCAGTCACTGGACAACCTGTCGGTATAACTATATCTGTAAATTTTATACTGCATTGGTGTTTATGAATTTGAGTGTGGATTATGCAGGAATTTTATAGAATATGTTGGTAAAGTGATGTGCTATGTATGATAATCAAAATTTTTAGATCGGTAATTCATATTTAGATGAAACTAGGCAGAATGCTTACAAATTTGTCCTTAGATACACACTTCATTCTACAATATCTTTATGCTAAAACTTCAGAATATCTGTGGTATCAGTTACTTTTAATTATTTGTTATCAGTTGATAACATTACCAGTCTATTTTGCCTGCCCTGACTTATAGATAGACAGTCAGTCAGTCTGTAATATATTCAGTTCTGAGAAATTTCTTTCTTCAGGTATGACAGTAAGTGGGAATGCAGTAATATCATAAGACCTGTGGCACAGGAACTGAAGAAGAGAATATCCTGTGCATCCCAGAATATTTTCAACAACAGCTTGTCTGTGAATTTGTCTAGGAATTTCTTGGTCATCCAGCATTCAGCCCAGACCTTGCATCTAGCAATTTCCACTTTTGTGAATTACTGAAGAAGCACACCGAAGGATAACACATTGGACATCATGACAAGATGAAAGCCAAGGAAAATTGGCTGGCGCAAACAATGAGCTCTTATTTCTTCTTCACACAAATCAAATATATGATATATGTCATGGATGGTTGTTCAAGGGAGATTATGTAGATGGTCTGTTCATTGTTGATTATTGTTTTAGACATCTCTGGTGATAGAATAAATATGATACTAAACAGCCTACATATTATTGCAGGCAGTGACTACAGGTATTGTTCTGCAGAAGACAGCATGTCCTCTATGCATTCAGTTACGTGCATCAGCTGTTCAAGTTGGCTTTTCTGTAATATATCCAACTTTGTTAAGCCCGCTGGTGGGTTTTACGGTGAGTCCATCTGTACATAATAGAGGAGTCATGACAAATTTGGGAAACATTCGTATTCTTCAGGTTATTGCATTCAGGTGTCCTATAGTCTCCATTCATTTTCTACCACCAATCCATATGCCCACATTGCATCTCACTTTAAAAGGCATCTGTAGTATCAATAAATTGTACTGGTTTATTTGCTTATTTTACAGTGTTATATCTGTTTCAAAGGTTATGTAGGATCTTGTATGAATTTTATTTATGTTTTATTTATCGATGCTGTCAGTAACTCAGGCCAAATAGCATAATTTCTTTTAATTAGGAATAACAAGTGTCTGTTATTCACAGTCTTATGTGCAACACTGCATCATACAAACTTGTTAGCTTTTAAAGTTTACAAGTCTTGTGGGATGTGGTGTTGTACTAAGACTGTGAATAATAGATGCTAAGTGAACAGTGCAACAGGATATTAGGGATAACAAGGTGATAATTATGAACAGGAAGGGATGTGGGAGGTGGCTGCGATGGCCTGTGTGAAGACACTAGCCTAGCTTTCTGCGGAGTCCCAGAGGACACTGAAAACTTTTCCTAGATAGTTGGTGCCTAGCCAGATTCAAGTTTGGTATTCTGTGAATGTAAATTATAGCTGTCCAGACCACTTGGGTCAGTAATTCCAAACATTTTGCTCAAATACATCTTGGATATATGTAAGATGTTACAGAAACTGAGAGTGAAGGCCATGTATGTACTAATATTGTTTTAAAACAACAGTGCTATATAGGTGTTTCTGCTCTTTCTTCGTCTTGTTATAGAGATTGTAGTCCATTTCAGATATGCAGTTGAGATGTTGAGGTAGTAGCTTCTTCCCCTTTTACAAAGAAAATAATTTTTGAAATTCCACAGAAAGCTTAGTTGCATGGCAGTGGTCCAAGGGAGGTGGATGAAAGGCACATGTGAGAATCCTACTGCTCAGTTGTTTTCATGGCAGAAATCCTGGAGGGATCTTATTTTTGCTAATGGTTCCCAGACATATAATTTTCTGTATGTAATATGTATATATTCCTGCAGATGTGACTAGTTTATTGTGAACACACAATTTACCTTAAATGTTTTGACCTGTCTTGGCCGTCATCAGAGGTTTCATTAATTGGAAATACTGTATATATTTGCAATGCATGTGTCTATGTAAGAATCATATCATAAATCATAGACTAAGATAAAACTTTATAGTTAATTAAGTTAATTACATCAGGATTTAATACCAGCAGTTCAATTAAGTACATTCCAATTGTGAGGGGCGGTGTGTTTGTATCTGTAATTTTCTTTCTGAGATCGTACTTAGCAAGGCGGTAATTATTGTACCAGTTCTCAGTACTGAGATTTTTGTTGTATCTGTAATTTTCTTTCTGAGATTATACTTAGAAAGGCAGTAATTATTGTACCAGTTATCAGTATTGAGATTTTTGTTGAAACCTTTTATGGGCCCTCCCTTTGTTTGCCATGATACGGTTCCAAATTACTTGTAAAGCAAATTACATCATCGCAGAGTACTAAGGTTTTAAGTTCATACTTAGCAAGTATGTTGGATGTACAGAGGATGAAGACGTAACAGCCTTGAAACAGTTCTAGTTTATTACAGATTGTGACAAACTTATATATAGTAGCTATTTTTACAGCTGGCTACAAAGGAGTCAAGATGAGTTTGTATGGCTACAAAAGGAACAAAAAGACTCTTACAGCTTATAGTTTCATCAGTATTCCAAAGTTTGAGATAATTCCTGTGATTTCCTTTCTTTTGGCAGAGGATAAGAAAGACATTTTGAGCAAATTTATTATCTCATTTCTTGTAGCTTGTTTTGTCAGTATTCCTATGGAGAAGTACACTGAGCCCCTTACCCTGAACATGCATATTCATGTATTTTATAAAACATTTTAGGTCTCCACTTCGAATATATGGGGGACGTGGTAGCGTAGTTGGTGGAGGCAATATGCTACAAGCTGGAAGGTCACGGGTTCAAGTCCTGATGAGGTCATTGGATTTTTTTTTTTTTTTTATTGACTTAATCATTCCAGTCGCAATATGGCCCTGGGGTTGACTCAGCCTCTAACAGAAATGAGTACCAGGAATATTCTTGGGGGTAAAGGGCGGCTGGTGCATAGGGCTTACAACCTTGCCGCCATCTATGAGCTGGTTGTCTACAAAATGTGGGAACCTCAACATCTCACAACCCTATGGGCCTCCATGGCCTGTAATAGGGATACCTTTACTTTACTTCGAACATATATCAGATGTAATACTAAGTGCACTTATTTCATCCATAGTTCCTTTTTCAGCTTCTTCTGATGAAGGCAAAATCTTGACAGTATTTCTAGTCTCCTCTGACTTCACTTCACACTCTGCTCAGATCCATAATCCTAATCACTGTGGGTGGCAGTCTTCTCCTTTTACAGCAACTTTGGCACTTTCAAACACATCTCTCCCTCTTGTCCTCAGACAGTTTCTGGTACAGTGGCAGAATCCTCATCTTTGGTAAAAATAAAATTCCAAAAGTTTGCTCTTCCTTAGTGGTAATATTGGGGTTAGATGCACTCCAGCTCTTCTTTAATGCTTCAAACAACTACTTATATTACCAAGCCAACAGCAAATATCCTCTGACTTTTTAGAAGTTGCTGCTTACTGTAATGAAGTTTTCACTAATCAGCTGCACAGGTCAAAAGCCCAAGGTCAACTGAAGGAAAACCAGAAAGAGGCACATACATCAAAGAAACAAAGTGAAATTTTTCTCATAAATTAATTCTGGCAAACTTTATATATGGTGTGCCTGCTTGATGGTTAAAAATGGTTATTAACAGCTAAGAGTTTATTAAATACACTAGTAATCAATGATATTTATCTTCCAAACACCACTAAGTAAAGTAAAGCTATCCCTGTAACAGGCCATGAAGGCCCATAGGGTAGTGAGGCGAGGGTCCCACATTATCTAGACAATCGGCTGAAAGATGGCGGTAAGGTTTTCCAAACACCACTAGAAAACATATTTCTGGAAAACCAAGGCATCTATGATAAAAGTATTTCAAGTACTTATGAATGTGAAGACAGGAGATCATCAGTGATAACTACCATTTTCCAAAATCATAACTTGCCTCTGTAATCCATGTCTCAGAAGCTGTAGTCTTAATTTTTGTACCTGTATGCCCTTTAATTTAGGACATTAGAACTATTTCTGTAACTTTCTCTTCATTTATGCCTGTCAACACAACACTATTTTCAGCAGATGGAGTTGCTGTCTAGGATATGTTTTGGCACATGTCTGCCATCTTCAGGTCCTGTTTTAGTTACAATTAGTGTTATCATATAAAGTGGTCAACTAATTAAACACTATGCCATGAAGACGTATGGGGGAGTGGATGTATAGATCCATGTATTCTTGACCTTGGCACTAGTTGAAGATGAGTGGTCAGCTTTATCCCTGGGGAAAGACCCCCACCCCAATACGCATTAGATAGGTGGCCAGGTGGGTCCCAGAACTGGTATGGATGACATAGGGAGAAGAAAAATCTTGCCCCTACTGGGACTCAAATGCTGTCCAACCCGTAGCCAGTCACTATACCAACTGCATTATCTTGGTTCATATTGTAACTTCTCCCTCATCCAAAGAGTCTAAGCTCCTATCTAAATGATTTATATTTCAATTAGAAAAGGCCAAAGAATGAATCAGATTACAGCTCCAAGAAGATAAAATATCGCAACTGCTGATACTCTTTTTCTCTCTTTCAGCTTGCATCATATTACAACTCATACAGATTGCCACAAATTACAGAAGATTTCAAAGCAGTGTTTGCATTATGGAGGAAATTTACAAAGCCTATTAGAAGTTCCCTGTTTTCAATTGCTATTGCTCAGGCTTTAGTAGCAATGTGGATTACTTACTGTGAAGCCACATCCTACTATAAAATACAGGCCAAGTTGAATATGGAAAGTGATGTAACTGAAGAATTGAAGCATTAATTTTGAAACTACATTTCATATGAACTAGAATACTGTAATAGCAGGTTATCCACTGAAATGAAAGTGTGGTATTTGTGCAAGCACTTTGAACCATCATGTATTACTTGTATGTACGTGTGTGTGGGGGGGGGCACACAGTAGCATAGTTGGTTGAGGGGCTATGCTACAAGCTGGAAGGTCGCCGGTTCAAGTCCCAATGAGGTCACTGGATCCTTTTCAATTGACCTAATTCTTCCAGCCACACTATGGCCCTGAGGTTGACTCAGCCTCTAACAGAAATGAGTACCAGGAATTAATTAAATAATTTTCCTGGGGAGTAATGTGCAGCCAGCGCGTAAGGCTGACAACCTTACCGCCATCTGTGAGCCGATTGTCTAGATTACAGGACTTTATTTATGGGGCATCATAAAAGTCACTTTGTTCCATGAAGAACTGACCCAGTTGACAAAAAATCTCAAATAAGCTATGGCCTCACAGTCACATAGGATATGATGTATTACTTTATACAGAAATTATAAAGTAGCACAATTGAAATTAATACATTACCTTTCTTTTTTTGTTTCCCATCTTTACACGTTCTTCCTTTCTGAAACAAAATTTCTTCTGGGAATATGTTGAAAAATAGCTCTATTTCATCTGCATTAATTTGCCTACCAAGGGTATTTATTCAACACATCTGCAATTTTGACTTCAGTCTTCAAGTGCTTCGAAGTCCACTGCAGTTACTTCACCAGAAGTGAATTGGTAGTAGTTTCTCATAGGCAGCCTGAAAATCTCCAAACTGAAGAGTTTTAAAGAGCCTCTTTTGTTTTTACCTGAACATTGGCCCAGTGATATTATGTCCATTATGAGACATTTCCGAATTAGGACAGTGATTCATGATTTTATGTAATTTTTGTTTCCTTTTATCATTGTAAGTTTCTTCCCAGGCGTCAAGAATCACAGTTGTTCTTTTTTAATATTACCAGATGCTGACTTTGCCATGTCAGTTTTTCACTGGCCAAGCATCTTCATCAAATCCAAAACTATTTTTATCCTAAATGTTTAACTTATTTAACTCCTTTTATCTTGACCCATCACACTATTTTGATAATACCATACTTAATCATTCACAGTACTTTTTATTACACTGCACCATGTACTCAGAAGCAAAGATTCCTGCTCAAAGAATATATGACTACAGGAATTAAAATTGTAATGAAAAACTGAAATGTTCCTTCTTTAACCAACAAGAGTGAGAGTGAGTGTGAGATGAATTCACTGGCCATTTCTCAGAAACTCTTACATTACTATGAAACCATTAAAACATGGATGGGTAAGCCCACCTCACTGTAATTAGTCTGTTGATTATAAAACAAAAGCAGGAAGAGTTTACCACCTGTAAAAGTTGAAAGGGTTTCATATGTATGACTCAATACAAGTGAAACAAGTTGTTCAGTTAATCTTCCAAGTGATCAACAAAAGTAGAGTAACAATATATGGAGAAGCATAACACAAACCACAAACAGGTGGCCATGGTATAAGACATATGGTCAAATTAAAGTATTATGACTGTTGGACCTGTAACAATGTGGCAATAATAAATGAGACAGCCAACTTTACAGGCTTAAATGTATCTGCAATATTCGCAAGAACAGGTATCTTAAACTGATTTAGAATTTAACTTGAGTAACATTCTGATTTAATACATCAGTTATATTTCTGGAAGTGTGTGTAGTGACCATTCAAATTCCATCTCTTCAGGGCTGTACCTGACTTCACAAACTTGTTACTTGTCAGGCATTTCATTCATTCAGAAAATGAATATCATATTTATAAATGTGGCATTAAAAAAATATTTTTCCACTCAGTGTGACCAAGAAGACACATGAATTTGATAAGTACAGTTTCTCACCATTTTGTATCATGGGTATGTATCTTGAAATAAGGTGTAGACTCTTCCACAGAAAAACAGACCAACAGAAATCACTACTGTTCCATTAATGATCAATGTTTTGATACACATAACTGTAAGTCTTACCTGAATCTGCTAAATATAGTTAATTTCAGCACTTAGAAAGGAAGTAATAAATTAATGTACAACTGGAATTAAAAATGTAAGTTTTATTTGTATTTTATCCATCAACTCCATTACTATGATATTTTAGAAAGTATCCAGTTATTAATTTTAATCTTTTCTTTTTCTACTGACCATCCACTCAAGTATGTGGTCTCTCTACAATATATGAAACCACAACTAGGCACAATATTTTTATTTATTTTCATTTTCCTTTAAATTCCTCTACTTGTGTATAAAATGTGCTGCCATATATATAATATTAAGAAAATGTTAATTATGGGCTGTTCCATAAAATTACACCTTCGAACATCTTAAAAGGTGAAAATGGGGTTAAAGTCTTGGACCATGACATCTGACAGACTGCAATTTGTTATTCAATTTATAAACTGGCAATACAAAAAACTGTAACCAGTATTATGAAATTTATACATTAATAGCTAAATTAAGACAGTGATGAATTAAGAATATTTCCATTACCAAAAAAATTAAATTCTAAACAACATGTATTAAATGATCCATGCTGTTAAAAATTAGTTATCTACAAAGAAACATAAAATATATCTACTGTTGGTCTCAATCTTAAGCATAAAGTATAAGGTTAGTCCATAGACACAAATGGCCAAGTTCTGCAAGCATACTAGGGTTGCTGAAAAGTACATAAAATTCTCATATATGCTGGTGGCACCATGATAATAAAATGTTTCACGCATATGTTTACATACACATACATAATGATGGTGGTTACTTTTAAATAAGCTCGCAAGTTTTTCTTGAATGACAATGTTTCTGTATCCAAAAATGAAATTCAGCTTTGAAGGATGGACTTGAGAGACTTGGAAAATGCAAACCTTGGCACATTCGAATGGCAAGGACGGTAAGCTACATGCGTATCAATGCTGCAGCACCCAACAGTAAACAGTAACACTGTTTACTGTCTCATCATGCTAGTCTCCTGAATCCACCATCACTTGCATGCAGAAACACATAATAATGGCCTACTTGGCGAACCAAACTAAACACCATTCATAACTTACAACTATGCAATCACCCCAATCGGCACAATGAATTAGGACCAAAAAACTGGAAAAATACTAAATGTGGCAATGGCTCTTATTATATGCACTTCAGGTTTCAGTGTTGTACTTGAGACAACACAAATATGTGGCAAATGTATCCCGACTTAATGGATGCACTATATATTCAATACCACAATCAGAAGAGTAATAATTTGTTAGAATGTTATGCCTGTTAGAACTTAAATTACAGTCAATTTTAGACCTGTTCAAATGAGTATCCTTGTAAGTTTCAGAAGTTGTAAGTAATATCACGGAACTGTATTGATACTAATAACTACTACTGATATAAAAATCCTTCATGTGCATATCAAAGAAGCCACTCAACAGGAAGGAAGGTCATCAGAATTGCTAAATAACAACACATGACATCACATCCACAAGGCAGCAAGATTTTAAGCCTGTTCCAAATTATTGTATTGTATGAATATCATGTACAACCCATGTGGTGCTCTTTCAGCATCAATTCTCATAATCATTGTCCTCACATATATAGCTGTGTTAAAGCCTTATAATTTGTAAAATGGATTTACCATTAACATTCTAGATACATATCTTGAGATCCAACAAATATTTAACTAAGAATAGTATGAATACTTCTTTTGTAATCCAGTTTGTTAAATCCTGACTCCTGAAGGTAAGCCACATGAGGCAATGTGTTTGGTAAATCAGGAAATAAAATCTCGCATCATGAATCTGCTCTCCTGCAACAATACTGTCCTTAAACATGAAACATCAGAACTGTCCAGTCTACATACAATACCTCCATTTATTTAGCATAGGAAAGTAATCTAGAAATATTAATTTTACATTTCTTTGTTACAGAACTGTACAGGCACCTGTCTATATATACCATACAGGAAATGAATAAGTCTACAAAGAGTACTGTTAGATGAGATGTGATGGTCTTTAGTCTGGTAAATCATTATTGATGATTCAGAGGTTAAGTACTGCCTCACTCTTCATAGCAGTGGCAGTATGATCATCTGAAATGATCTGTATACTGTTTACATGCTGAGTTAATGAAATAATTCTTACACATAACAATTACAGATACTTCTCCATGTAATGTTATTTATTGTATTCCATATTCATTTCAAAATACTGCCATAAAAATTGCTTTTCTCCATCCCACTAATCAGAATGAACTGCTACACTGTGTTGGGCAAGGCCAAATCAATTTGGTTCTCTTAAAGATCATGCTACCATATTTACTAAAATATAACACCAACTAACTGGAATGATTATTACAAAAGTCTCGTATTTGTAAACACTGAATTTGTATAAAAATAACTTACAGACTGAGTTGTGCATAATCAAGTTTCTGTACTTGCAAGCATCTCACTTATGAAACCTGATACAGAAGAAAACCACTGATGATGCTGAAACGTAAATTTTGTGACACACTGGTCTATAATCTCACTCTGCTGTTATCACTTCACTTAAGAAATTTATTGTGTGAACTGTGATCCTTCTGTCATAATTTATTCAGTAATCAATGTCATACTCAACTTAATGAGACTTCAGATTTGAATATAATTTATGTCTATAAAAACCCTGGTCTAGAAAACCAAAATTAATGGCCGTGGGGATCCGTTGCGCTGACCACGCGACACCCTCTATGCGCTAATGTTGGCACTAACTTCGCCAACAAGCAGCGGTCGCTTGGTCGGTATAGTTCGCTTGTGGACTAAAACCACAGTTTGTTTGTTTTATAGAAACCAAGTTTTCTGACACCCCCCCCCATAAGACTTGAAACACTAAACTTAATGAGAATAAAATACAATCTGAGGAGCTGAAGTGCTATTATTCAAACTGTCCTAATGCACTCAGTGTACTAAAGCAAGTGTATGCATAAAGTTGCTTGAGTCCAAGTACCATATAAGGCACAGAGAAGAAAGGCTTCATGCTGTAGGTTTAGACACTGGCCACTTTATCCCTATGGAAGAACAACCAGACCAGTACCCAAGACAATTTCTGCACATGCCAGTTTTGAGAAAGAAATGTGGATATTATGAACCCAAATGCAACTTATATGTATTGTATTAAAAAAAAAAGTTTACAGATATGACTAATTCACTAAATTTCTTATAACATGCACTTTATAACTTACTGTGATACAGCAATTCAACAAGAAAGCCCCATGGTGTTCTCTCTCTTACTCACAGACGAAATATCCTAGGAAAAAGGATTTCGCACTGAAGTTTTCTCTGCTGCTTCCCAGTTCCTCACACAGAACATACAGGCCATAATTACTTCTACCCAGTTCCTTCCAATTCATTGTTTACAAACATCTGAACCACTGATAGTGCACAACCCTGATAGTTGATAGGTAATATTTCATTACCACAAAAACAACAGCTATATTAATTTACTCTAGGGCATACCAAACACAGAATGAATACCAAGCAGCAGACATGAATACACTTTCAATATCCACCAATGTGAATACTTATTTATACTTATCATCAAGCACAAATGCATTGAGCTCAGCTATAATAATGATATGTCTGAGTACTGAATAATCCTTTGACAGTCATCAAATGCTTCAATGTGATATGTTTTAGAAGCTACCAATCCTGTACTAGTTGAAAAATAGACAGGAGTTCATTCCTTAGTACAGCAAAGTAAATATGAGCATAAATGCGTTTTATTTGTGCACACTATCAGTTTCACGACCACAGTGATCTATTCTACTCCCCTTTACACTACTTCCAAAGAAGTTACTGACAGACCTATAGTGCTCCAGGAATACAAATAACCAGATGTAAAACAAACACACACAGATCCAAATTTTCAATCATTTACATGATAGAGTTACCAGTTCCTTGATCCTGAACGTAAAAACAAACCAAAAATTTAATGTTTAAATCCTTCAGAAATTAAGAATGGAAGAACTACACAAAATTCATCACATAAAAACCTACTGCCTCCTAATAATAATTCCTCATACAATATTATATTAACTGCTAACATATTTTACATAAAGCATATCTGGAGAGCAAACAGTGGATCAGAGTGATCACTGATTTGATTACTTTCAATGGAATTTTCATAAACACTCAAAATACTCATATTTAAGACCTGCCCAATACCTGATAGAAGAAATAACACATATGATGTCCTATGTTTAAGTGAAAGGCTCAATGAAACAATCTAGTTAAAGAAATAGAATATGGAATCTACTATGAAAACATAATAACATTAAGAGAATGTTATAAGAATTTCAGAATAGCATCTGTAATTGCTTATTAGAACTTATTTAGTCTTTTAACACTTTTGTCTGAAAAACGTTCTCTCCTGGTGGTGGTCAATAGCAAAACCAAAATATGTCAGAAGTACAGGACAGCTTNTGTGAAAATTTTATCTCAATATACCTATTTTTGCGAGAGTTACTAAGTTTTTCATGGATAACAGAACTTTTCTGTTTAATAATTAAATACCCCGTCGGTTTAGCGGTAGGAAAAGATTTAAATACTATCCGTCGCGGAAGGGTTAATAAACTGATATGCTACAACATGAGATGAGTCATTTCAAAGTCAATGTGTAGTTGACCTCTGCACTATAATGTTCCTGAAATACGTACACAGAATGTTATCACTGTCCTTAACTCCTTGTAGAGCAGAATTAATAACTTCATAACATTCATTTCTTTATTTTGTACAAACAATTTAGAAGTTTCTTCAGTGAAAATCTGTATTTAGTTTTGAAAAGCAAAATGTAGTTACTTTTAATTGTCTTACACAGAATAGCATGGTTTTCAACCCTGTACCATCAAACATAAATAACAATAAACACTCATATATCATTTCTGCAACAGCAATTGCATTTATTCAAAATATGCACTTTCTTATCACTATTCAATTTGTAAGTAATGTACCCACACTAGCTGTGAAAGTAACCAATAAGAACAATTATACATAAAAATTAACCTAACTCAGTCAAGCATGGAATTTCTTGAAAAGCTAACAGTTGCTCAACTAGTCAAGAAATTCCTCAACCTTTAATTTTTAGAGCCCAAACGTTTCATTGCCATGTACATAACACCTATCTTAAGGTTTCCAAATTAAAATCCTGTATGCATGTTACATTCCTTGGCAATCTCATAATCTTCAATTTACCCACTCTAATGTCAATAAGATTAGGTTATGAATACAAATCATGAAACCCCTTGGTATGAAATTTTCTCTCTAGCCTCATTTTCTTCTAATGTTATTGCAAAACATTATTACAACAGCCACATTTATACTATACCTTCATTAACAACTACAAAAACAACTATGAATAAGCCAGTGTAATTATACAAGATAAGTTCCAGCCACCTGACCTCTTGCAAGGTTAAAATACATGGGAAGCACATTTACTGACAGGACAAACACACTGCCTCATATGCACCTGCTCTATAATTAACAGTCCAATGTGCTTCAGTTGGTGTTCTGAAAATCTACTTTCTTAGCCTTTGGAAGACAAGAATGCTAATTATGAGTGGATAATGAACATCCCAATGATCCAATGTTAGAACCCCCACCATTCTAGCACTGGCCCATGCATGTTCTTCACATCTGTAGCGTCAATATATCCAGCTTTCAGTAAAAATTTTGTCTATATTTATACATATAGGACAAAAAAAGATTCAGAAAGAGTGTTCATATCAACATTAATAGGCCAGTGCTAAAATTTATGTTCTTCCTCCATATTACAATACAGTAACAGCGTTTTACTATTAAAAAAACACTACATTTAAGGCCATCAATGTGTCAGACTCATTTTACAGGGTAACATATAATTGGGAGGAAAAATCTGGAAAACAGGACAACTCCCAAAACATCTACATTCACACTTCTTTCCACCAAATTGTGTGTCCACTTATAGCAGTATATCTGTCCACTATATCTTGGCTTACACAGATGCCAAAGATGTCAAACATGCCTTTGTAATAAGCAACTCTGTAATGGCCACGTCAGAAAAGGAACTGTTTACTGCTGCCGAAGGCTTCAGTTTTCACAAATAATGCAAGGAAAATTCCTCTGAAGGCTTCAGTAACACAAATTACTCTTACAATGAGAAATAAGGCTGAATGTACGTAGGTCGTACTGAAAGTCATGAGCAACAATTTTTTATAAAGTAACATGCTTGATTATTGACAAACCAAATACACCACCTCAGTCTACAGACCTTTCTTTATTTTTCCACATAATCGCCACTTCTTTGTACACATTTCTCCCAGCGTTCTGGGAGTTTAAAAAATCCCCATCTATTCTGTTCC
>NW_019743160.1:775115-834970 GCF_002891405.2 Cryptotermes secundus | reverse complement strand
AAAACTTGGAATAGGGCACAGTGCAGTACAGGAGATGATTGAAAGCTTGGGCTATAGGAAAGTTTGTGCTCGTTGGGTCCTGCAGTTATTGACCGAAGACCACAAAGGTCACATTGGAAGCAACTGCAAAGATGGGGTGGGAAGTTCTTCCACACTCCTCCTATAGCCCTGATCTGGCACCCTCTGACTACCACCTTTTCGGATTTGTGAAGGATCAGCTGTGTGGACAACATTTTGAGACAAGGGAGGCAATTCAGAAAGCAGTGCGTCAGTGTCTTCTAATGGCTGGAACAGAATTTTACAGAAGGGGAATTTTCAAACTCGCAGAACGCAGGGAGAAATGTGTACAAAGAAGTGATGATTACGTGGAAAAATAAAGGTAGGTCTGTAGATTGATGTGGTGTATTTGGTTTGTCAATAATAACGCATGTTACTTTACAAAAAATTGTTGCTCATGACTTTCAGTACGACCCTCGTATATATTAAGTATTCCATTCTAAAAAACACCTCACTTGCATTAGTATCAATATATTTCAACCAATGCTAGAAACTAAACAAGAACATATGGCCATTGTCATTCACAGTTCTTTGATTAATCAGTTACTTGAACACTGCATCAGTGAAGTTTCTGTACTACATTTGAAGTTGCTTTGATGTCAAATATATGTTTGCCATCCCCACATAAATTGATTATGGGTTAACTCGCTATCAAAAAAGCCAGATACAGAAGACAGCCAAAGTTAGTGAACACCGTTTGAAGAGTGATTATATTGTTATCTAACTTCTACTTATAAGTTGCCAGTTATTTATAATTGTGCAAACAAAGTAGGTAGCATTAAGAAACAGAAAATGGATGATGTTCACATGTGAACTCTTTCACTCAAAAACATGGGCCACAGGATGCTTAAAAATGAAATAACATAGCCACTTGAACAGACCACCATTCTCTGGTAAAACTATACATCTCCAAGCCAATTTTAACTGCTGGCAATGTTATTATCCCACCTTAAGAATGAAGCTCGAGAAAGTAAAGGAAAAAATGTAAAATTCCCCATGTTAAGAACAGACATAAGAGGCCAGAAAGAAATGGTAAAAACATGAAATCTGAGAGGCTCAGCTGTATTCAACAAAGATGGCATGTCAAAAGAAACCTTATTATACAAGGATAAAACTAAGCAGTTGGAGGCAGCCTCAATTCCCTTATTAGCAGTGCAATCAACACTTCACTAAACACAGCCCCATCTGCATGGAAATGGTTTCATAACAAAACCATTTACTGCTTTGCAAATATAACCTCTACACCACCTCTGTTGAATATCTGCAAGTAAAGCATCCCTGACCCATCCAAGCAATGAAGAGTCCACAAAATGTCAGTCACAAATGATGACGGTACAGATGGCGATGGAACAGCCCCTATTCCTGAGCAAGTCATGTGACTGAAAGACGTGCAAAGTGTATTATTCTCTTTTACGATATATTGTTTTAAAAATGGATTGGCTCGGGACTTGAGAAGTTTTCCATATCTTGATAATGCTGTTCAATTTCATTCACATCATTTTAAGTTTCTGTATTCCTCTTCTTTGTTTCAATTACTCACTTGCTGAACAGCCCGACTGCACTTAAAGCTCCATGAATGCCTTTATGTATAGCTAATTACTAGCATAAATGATTACAACTATTCAAAACTCAAAGAAGCTTCAAAAAGATTTTTTTCCCCATTCAGATTTAAGAAACTTAATTTTCTAATCACTGGTGAGATCTTGAGGAACAATTCTGCAAAGAAACTTTCCATTTCAATACTTCCTTCACGCGCGATTTTTGAATACATTGTTTTACTAAGCGATTGGTAGCTTCCGACCTGCAAGTTCAAGTTCTATAATGAATTAATGGCAGTGAATCTGGGGTTTTCAAACAATGTTAAACTGATCTTCTCACAAAACACCATGTCTGTTAATCCCACACACATAATACCACAAACAATACCATGCTCTACCACTTCTCATGCTTCAATCCCAGATAGAAAAGTATGATGAAGTACCCAATGCAGTTTCATGAACTATGTTAGTTGATTCAATGATTATATTACTAAGGCCGCTTTTATACAGCTGTTAATGAACAAAAAAAAAATCACACGTATTGAATGCTGTAATTATAGTTATGTTCTCTTGGAAATACCAAACGAGTTCTGCAACTCTGGATGAACATTCTGTAATGGTAATGTTAAGGGTTGCATGAGAAACATCTCAAATAGAGGAAACTCATTGTTGTTGATGAATGTCATAATGCACTCCATGACTTTCATGGTTACCATTGTTTGTTAGTGCAAGTACATTAGGAAATAATCACTCTGTGAGATCATCACTCCTCAGTTCTTTACGATTTTCACTGGATGACAAATTATTCATGTGGAATATGCCGGATATCCTGTGGTATGTTAGGAAAATTTCTGAACATAATAACTGAACTGAATAGGATACCTACCATAATACAGAGGCTTTTATACTGAACAGAACCAATAACTGTTAAGAATACGAGACACAGGTAGTTTCAGTATGTGGTGTTTCAGAATGAGTGCCCATCACTTTCGCTTCCTGACTTGGTGGTGGGAGTAGTGAGAAGGGAAGCTGGAAGTGTCTTGACTGCCTGGACAGGGAGGGATGTGGTACAAAGTTGAGGGCCCAGGCGCTGCTTGGTCCCACCAGTGTACCACCGATGCAGGTGATGGGAGAGGGTGCAAGGGTGGAACCACATAAGACTGTGGCACATATGAAGTTGATGGTGCAGGGAAAGACTGATGCAGCACAGGGGGTGGTGGTAGCACCAGTGTGGGAGGTGGGTGATGCAGGGGCAGAGTTGGGTGTGGTGCACTCCACACCATAGTGCCGCTGCCGGGGCCAGGGGGGCCCCACAGTATCTGCTAGCATCGCCGGTTACGCCAGTGGTTCAAGTAGTCCTGATAGCTCACTGAGATCTTCTCACTCTGGTACCGTGTCAGCTTGATTGTGCGACGAATATCAGGTGTCACAGAACCTTTGTAGCCACCTTTCCGCAGCAGTGAGTCAATTGTCTGGATCTGGTCCCAGCCTAAGGCAATGTATGATGTTCAGTGCTACCATATGTGACTACCAAATTCCTATTAATTTATCTTTAAAACAATGAAAGCAGCTCTACTACCTTGTTCAGGTGCCACTTCGGGAAGATAGGTAGCGGTGCGCTTACTGCCTTTCTCATTGTGGAATTCTATCCGAATCCCATGCACACCCACTTCCCAATCCAAGTAGTCAGAACCATCTTCAAAATGACGGAGTATTGACACTGACACATGCAGCTTGGAGAACTCATCACGAGTAATTGGGCTGAAGCGCGAGTCCTTGAATGCACTTTTACATAAAGAAAGTAAAAAAGAAATTAGTTTAAACAACCTAGCTAACAGATGACCAAAATTGTGCAAGATCTGTGCCTCAGTATGAACTTATGGTAACAGTATGATTTACAAAGAATGTTAGAGATATTCAAACATTATATCTTTTTTTTCCAAATGTAATACACCTTACTTTAATGTTGATTATTTAGATTACTTAAATGGCGCAAAATGTAGTGGATCCTTGATCTTCAGCATCAAGGTGACTAGGTGTACAATTCCATGTCTTCAGTAGCTTGGTTTGTTACTATGTGCAGATAACATAAGCCAGGCATGCTACAAGGCTGCATGGAACACCTTTAAAACTACATCACCTCCAAATCAATGGTTAAAAAAAAATTACTACAGAACTCCGCTGGTTTCCCATGTGGATACAGTGGTTGTAGACAGCCTGCTTGCCTTTCCTATTTGCATGATGGTGAGGAAAGCAATGGCTGGGACAAACAGTATTAAGGACGTATATTAAAGGAAAGCAGTATCATGTCCAACAGACGAGTGGGGAAACCAGGCAAAGAGCCCTGCTCACCTGGTAACCGCATACTCGCGCAATCCACAGTGGAGGTTCATAGCATTAAAAGTGCCTATACAGCCTCGCAACCGCCTGTCCTTTCCAATCTTCCATGTCACAAACAGGGGGCTGTAAAGTGAAACACATTTAAATATCCAATTACAAGTAAACAATGTGGCCTTTTTTTTTCAGAAATAAGCATTTACATATCCAATTAAAAATAAAAAAAATTACTTATCTGTAAATTTATAACCATAGATCACGTTTATGAAGCTGAATAACAAATGAAACTTACATTATACCTATAAGATCTAAAAGTCTGTGATGATGTTAAATTGTTACAATTAATATTTTGCTGGACATTATCCATCATCTTGTCTATTCTAATAGACAAGATGATGGATAATGTCCAGCAAAATATTAATTGTTACATTATACCTATTTAAAACATGCCTATATCATGAATTACATACAAAGAAACCAATTCGGTTTTAACCTTGAAACTTATTTATGACCCACTTTCCCTGTAGCATACCACATTAAGACTAAAGCAAATAACCGCAAAATATATTATTTCAGACAAGTTACCCCCCACATGACTGTGCTTCGTTCATAACAGAAAAATATTCTACGCACCCTTTCCGCATATTAAATCAATGAAACTATCGTCACACACACGCAGTGAAATTTGATACTGAAAACAACTACTCACTATGGATCGTTGCAGAAGTTTGGAGTTTTTGGTGGATCCAGGCTATGTAGATGGCAGTATAATACATCAAAACAGAAGAAGCACATTTCTGGATGTGCAACCATGCCATTTCGCACACCATTTGGAATAAGCGAAGTACCATTACACGTTATACTCGTAGAATTGTTCAGCTTCTGCTTCTTCGTCCCACAACATCCAGCGGCCATCTTTACCCACACAAATAACAATGAAAATGCTAGAGCGCGCTACAAGGGCTTTCAAAGATGGCAGCACCATATGAGGAAATCAGCTGATCATCTGCACAGTCAACTTGTACTGCTTCGGAGCCGTACCAACCTGACGCATACTACCAACTACGTCCATGACGTATTTCGGAGTGTGCGTGACTTATAGACGGGTTTTGGACTGATGAACCGATTTATTTGACACATATACAATTTGTTACTATACTTCACAAACCACTATATGACACACTATGTCATCTCCATCAACTTAGACTTTCATCTCCAGAGAATAATTTAGGTTTTAGTTTCTTGGGTTGGGGTGAGACAGTTCGCTTGGTGCTTCGGCCACTAACTGGCCTATTGTACCAGCCCCTAATGATAGACGATGAGTGTGGAGTAGTCGATGGAACGAGAATTGGTAAGGGAAACCGAAGTACTCAGAGAAAACCTTCCCCAGTGCCACTTTGTCCGCCACAAATCCTCCATGACCTGACCTGGGCTCGAACCCGAACTGCAGCGGTGGGGATCTCGAGAGACTACCTCAATTATTCTGATTTAGGTCAAAGTCAAAGTCACATTGCAACTGATGGTCAGTCATTCAGTCAGTAAATCTTGGTGTCGAGCTCCATCTTGGGCTCATGACCGGATATTTATTGCTGTTTGACATTTACGGTCTTGCTTTTGTGGGACGCCCTCTCTGACGAGGGGATGGATCTATCTTTTGTACATGCTGCTGGCCCTTGCCAGCGCAATCGTTCTCGTGTTCGAGTCTCTTGGGACTCGCTACCATATTTTACTGCCTCAGATTTGAAACTTCCCTTTGCGTCGCCGCCAACGACTCGCAGAGTCATAGTGAAGGTATTCGACCAACTCAAGTTGGTCATGAAGGCACAAAGCAACGGCCAAATAATTATGGCTTTGGAATAATAAAGATATTAATATGGAACTAGTCACCTTGCCGCAATGCATCTAACAGCAGAGTAAATTTGGCACCCGGATTCCGAAGCTTAACGTTGATTGCGAACCTGTTTCTTATCTATTTCTATATGTAATTACATCTGAGGTTAATTAAATTTGCTTTTTACTTACGTAAATAAAGTGGATCATGTCAGATAATGGCCTTAATCGTGTGCTGTGGATGGGAACAAACGTGCTGAAACCATTACAATTTCAGTTTTCCGGAAACTGCTAATTATAACGAAATAATGATTCGGAGAATTCAAAAGTTGATAATATATCTAATAGTGTCAATCAGCTTTACACGCATTCGATATATCTTTAAAAAAAGTAATGGTATCCCTGTAACAGGCCATGGAGGCCCATAAGGTTTTGAGAAGTTGAGGTTCCCACATTTTCTAGACAATCAGCTCTTAGATGGCGGTGAGGTTGTCAGCCTTACGCGCCGGCCGCCCTTTACCCCCAAGAACATTCCAAGAATATTCCTGGTACTCGTTTCTGTTAGAGGCTGAGCCGACCCCAGGGCCATAGTGCAGCTGGAAGGATTAGGTAAATTGAAAAAAGTCCAATGTCCTCATCTGGATTTGTTCCTGCGACCTTCCGGCTTGTAGCATAGTGCCTCAACCAACTACGCTACCTCGTGCTACCGTACTTCACTGCTGAAAATATTTGTATTCTTACCTGTGTCTTGCTATTTGTACGTTATTTTAGCATATTTTTGTAAACACCTTATTCTTTAAACATAGATTCCGTCTATGTTATATAGATAAAAAGTTTGGTACGTTGACTTACAGGCAAAATTTTGCACATAGTAAGCCCATGTATGTCTTATCTCCATACCAAATTTAATATTGCTAAGTCGACCGGTTCGTAATTTATAATTTTAAAATTGAATACAGAAGAAAACTTTCGCACGACTGCAATGTATGTTTAAAGTCTTAAAAATGTCTCATATTTTCCTAAGACGTATTAACATATGTCATTTAAGGATTCTAAAATAATTATCGCTAGACCAATCCCGCCTCAAAATTCGCAAGTCCACACGTTTCTTATTACTGATTGTTCGAAATCGGGAAGTAACATGTCAAAGTGACCCAACAGCAAAACTTTCCACTGAGCTTCGTTGTATAAAATTTTAAATGCGGCCAGACATACAGATGCACATATAGGCATTGTGGTGATCTCATAAGCCTACTTTCTTTTATTAAAAATATCAATTTGACAGAAAGATATACATGCAACGAAAAAATTAATTTAGGCCCTCCAGCTGGATTCTTAATTAGAGTGCTTGGCACAAAGTTTCGTAAGAATGTTAATAGAGCTCTCGATAGGAAAAACTTGAGATCTTCTAATGTTACTTCCCTGTATGAAACAGAAAATAGTGAGTTTATTACAATTAGCAGAAGAAATTTAAAAGAAAATTCTCTTCCCTGCTGCTTATCATTTTTCTTTTATAAATGTCATTAGGAAAACTCAGAATGAGGAGACACTAGCCTGCTGATCTCATCCTGTTATATTAGTTTAATTAGAGAAAATATAGATAGAATAAACGCAGTTTCTCTGAAATTGTATAAAATATTTCGAAGTAAAATTAATGTAGAAAAATTAGTTTATATGTTAATTAAAATCAATAAAAGATAATCATAATTTAAGAATTAGATACAAGGCCCTATCATGCCCAATTAAAATCTTTGGTTAGTGATACGCCTTATGGTTTCTTCTGCATTTATATTTTCTTGTAACAATACAAGAGATAAACATTTATTTTGAAAATGTGATAAAATTTTAGTGTTTAGAAAAAGTAATGATTCAATGCTATTATAATATCAAATATTTAATATAAGGCCTATAAAACTGTAATTTTCCCTGATAAAATATTTCAAAGGCTTCTTAATTTCTCGTGGGAAATTTCAGTGTAATTTAAAATAGGCCACGTTCGCTATCGTCCTCTCCCCGTACCGAAAGATTATGATCTTAATGAGCCCAATGTCTCTGCAAAAGAGCGACTTGTGCATTCTTATATGTAACCTATCGTTCCGTTGCATTTTCTATCACAGATGGCAACACAGGCTCACAGTTCGTGATATTCCGGTTTTCAGGTTCCATGTCACAGTATGTTACACAATGACATTCATGAATTCTGCAATTTGCATACAGAGTACATTTATTGTGTTATATATAATTCTCGGAATAAAAAACAACGCTTACCCTAATTTGCATTTAAGGATTTTCTTTAAAATGGAGATGCATTTTGTATCTTACGGAAGCGGAAGTGAATTTTAAATGTTTTATATAAAAATTTTCATTCACTAATAGGATAAGCAAATAACTTGGATCGAAATGGACAAGAAAGAACATGAGCACAGAAAAAATAAACTCAATGGAAGAAAGAGTGATCGAAAAAAGACAAGGAATAAACAAACTGAATTAAAAGAAAACATGATTTGTACATTTAGTGCCATATACTACGAGTATATACAATGAAAGAAGTTCCTACAGTAGCATTATTCATATCTTCTGAGTACAAGGAACTATGGGAAGCTATTCATATTCAACTGAACATTGATACCTCAAGGCAGTTGTGCAGCCAACTGCAGCTTGTCTGCAGACAACTCCCGATGCCTTTGTTTTTCAAAAGTTTAACGATCATTTGCTTTACCTTCATATAACGGGAATGTTTCAAACATAAACCATCACTTTAACTAAGTTTAAAACACAGTAGTTGTGATGTAAAGATGAACATTTTTCAACAAACTTAGACGTTCTTACAACTGTGTTTCTGATGTCTTGAGATTTTAATGGTTGCAAAGTATAACAAATCTATTGGGTTTCTTTATAGTGAAAAATAAATTGCATAAGGCAATATATTTATATTTAATTAAAAATTTCATCTTGATTGAACATCTTTCCTTATAACCAGAAGAAGTATGAAGATACATTCTTAAGTGTGACGAAATAACACCAGCCATGTTCTTCGCAAACATCAGTGGAAATTTTACGACATGTGTCCTAAGGAAACCTGCGCTACGCTATTCAGCTCTAATGGGCTTTCTATAGACCTCATATCACAAGCATATAACTAAGCTATAGAGGCGTAAGTTAAGTTCGGGGGATTTTTCATGGCAACATTCAGTTAAGAATCTTTTGTCTTCCCGGCTCTATCTAAAAATTTAATACATCAAACTATAATCTGCCACAAAGTATTAAAAACTTGGGCAATGATACTAAAAAGTTTAAATCAGAGTTAAAGAATTATCTACATGCTCATTCCTTCTACTCTTTAGATGAATACTTCAATGTAAATAGAGAATGATGTAAAATTAAGTTATATTAATTTTTAAGCTAAAATTGCCTGTACTTATGTATGTAACCTTTTGACTTGTTCTGTATCCAAAGGTACTAACCTGCTTAGGATTTATAGAATGTAAATAAATTCAATTCAATTCAATTGTACCTGTTATTTCGTGTGAAGAAGCACGTGAGTTGATAATATATCTGGTTCTCCTCCTCTGAGATATTTCTTCACGAGCGAATAATATCGTATATTACAAGACACCAATTTATTTGTATTATTATTATTATTTATTATTCAGTCCCCAGGTTTCTCTTTATTATTCTTTTCTCTCTTATTATTTTTATTCCCTTTTCACTCCATTCTGCCCATAGATTTTTCTCCTCATACGTCACTCACCCGTCCCCATTTTATCGAAGTTCTCTTTATGTCGTTTCTCATACATATAGCACCACCAGATGTCCATAAAACTGCAACCCTGCTACTTGAATTTCAAATGGAAGAACTTGTGACAGCTATATAATATGGGGCTAAAAACGAAATTTGAATGTGAAAACAGAATACTGATTTCGGCCTAAAGGGACATTTTATGGTGTGGCACCTTACTCCTTCTTTCCATTTTCCAAGTCAATTCCATACGGGTTTCTCTTCGCAGCTCTCTTATTTTTTCCCATCAACAACTCCCCCAGCCCCTAGGGATGTGAACCCCCACAGCGTTTCAACGAGACTTCACTGCGCAGTAGATTGAGCTATGACCTCTCTGATGTACTATATACTGTATACGCTGTATACTGTATACAATGTAGACGACATGCCTAGTTTCTGAGCTATGGAGTGTCTCTGTGTACAATTTAGGCCACTGCCGCATAGAGGAATAGCGTGGAGATTAAGGTTCAGCAGTAGCTGGAGGAGATAAAGTTCTTAAGAGGGCCGCGCCATAGTTCAAGCGGTTAGTCGCTGGCTTCCCACCGCTGCGGCCCGGGTTCGATCCCGGGTCTGGTCAAGTGGGATTTGTGGTGGACAAAGTGGCGCTGGGGCAGGTTTTCTCCCAGTACTTCAGTTTCCCCTGCCAATCTTCATTCCACCAATTACTCCAGAATCACCCTCACCTATCATCTGGTTCAGGTACAATAGGCCAGAAGTGGCCACAGTACAAGGGACTTAGTCCCATCCCACTAGCAATAAAAAAAGGAAAGTTCTTACTTAGCTGAACTAATGTTATTGTTGCCCAAAAATGAAATTGGCTCTAAAGGAAATTGAATACCCATTATGGCGCACTGCTTTTACAAAAGCTGCTTCGTGGTGCCACACAATAAATCGCCTTAGGATGACGATTATGATTTGGTACAAGAGGGAAGAATACGATAACTGCCGCAGATGCTGAAGGAAACAACTGAAACCGTTCTACAAGATGACAATGAACTCTGACACTGAAGATGAGTCATATTTCCTTGGTCCTTCAAAAAGTGTCATTTCCGTAAGTGAACTTAACAGCGTATCTTTTCCTAAATTCTCTTAAGTAAATAACACCACGAAGTAGAGTACTTGAGAATCCAAGAGTCGCTCAACTGCCCATGAAATTCTCGGCCTTGAATGGAACCGAAAGATTAATTTGGTTGGTGAGACTGCGACAATGGTTCCTAGCCTGAGGTTCAAGAATCCAGCCCCTTACTCTCCTACGATATTTATTTAAGATCAATTTAATATTATCATCCTACCTACGCCTAGATCTTCCGACAAGTCTTTTCCCTTTAGGAATTCTGACCAGAGTTCTACATTAATTTCACATCTTCCTTATTCTTGTTACATGTTCCGCCAATCCCATCCTGTTTAGTCTGATCATTATGATAATTTTTTTCCCCCTGGCACTACAGCCCCAGTGGGCCTAGGCCTACCTCCATGAACTTATCCGTTCACTTCGGTTTTTCAAAATCTTACACATTCGGTAGGACTCCTTGGGCGGATGATCAGCTCGTCGAAAGGCCTCTACCTGTACATAAACACAGAAAAACGCACACACACACAAATTAACATCCATGCCCTGAGTACGATTCGAACCCACGATCCCGGTTTCCAAGCGAGCGAAGACAGTACACGCCTTAGACCGCTCGGCTACTGTGACCGGCCCATTACGATAATACTTGGTGAAAAAACAAATTATGAAGTTCCTCATTATGTAGTTTTCTCTAGGCTCCTACAAATTTTTCCCTCTCACATGCAAACATTCACCTTCTACTTGGTGATTTTCCAGCACACTGTTCTGAAGCACCCACCTTCTGTATCCTTCATATGGTCCGAAATGGAGTAAAATGACACGAAATCTGGGTTGTTTCTTAAAATGTCTTGATCGGAGAATCAATTCTCTGTCATTATCCGTTCAATAGATATGGCCCATTCTAATTCAAGCCTTATCTATGTTTCATGTTCACCACAACGTAGGAAACCAAGACGTATTCCGTGCAACATTTATAGATATTTGTATGTTTACAAAAGGCTACAGAATTTTTTTTCTTGAATGGCTCTTCCGGCGCGCGCGAGCACACGCACACACACACACACACCAAACAACCGTGCCTTAAGTGAGATTCGAACTCACGATCCCAGCGTCCGAGCGAACGAAGACAGTTCATGCCTTAGATTCGGCGACTAATGTGACCGGCACAGAACAAATTACACGTATCAAGTTACAGCGATTTATCATGTTAAAATATACCACGTAGCCGTCTTGTTTTCCATCATGCTGCTGAAATAACAACTGCACATTTTTCAAAGAAATGTCGCGTTACGAAGATCGAATTAAAAAAGAACATTGAAATTTGTAAGCGTCTTTCCATCTGAGAAGTTCACACAGATTATGCTGATATCAGTAATTGACTCACGAAACAGACATATGCAAGTATGTGATTGTTTCTTATAATATTCAGTGATATTATTTCAATTGTAGTAGTTATGGATGTTCAAGAAAACTGCATAATGAGGAGCTTCATAACTTGTACTCTTCTCCAAGTATAATTAGAATGATCAAGCCAAGGAGGATGAGGCGGGCAGGGCATGTAGCACGAATGGGGGTGAGGGGAAATGCGTATAGGATATTGGTGGGAAAGCCAGAAGGAAAGAGACCACTGGGAAGACCAAGGCGTAGGTGGGTGGACAATATTAAAATGGATCTTAGAGAAATAGGATGGGATGGTATGGATTGAATTTATCTGGCTCAGGATAGGAACCAGTGGAGGGCTCTTGTGAACACGGCAATGAACCTTCAGGTTCTATAAAATGCTGGGAAATTCTTGAGTAGCTGCACAATTAGCGGCTTCTCAAGAAGGGCTCAGCTCCATGAGTAAGTAAGTAAGTAACAAATTAGTAAGTAAGAAGTTATACAACGTCGATCGAAATATGAAAATGATCATATTTTAAGAACATACTGACTGTGTGAGGTTATTATTGCTCTTTACAATTTTCTAATTCCTTGGGGCAAATTTCTCCTTGACAAACTAATAGGCCTTGTGAAGGAGAAAAGTCCATTTTGAGAATCTGAGAGAACTGAGACACCTCCAAGTCAAGAAATGGCCCCCTGTGTCGTTTATTACTATATTCAGAAAGCAAGTAGCTGGATCATAACTTGAATCAGACAAATTCAGTTGACACTTTCATATGCTAATTCTTTAAGATTAATCTCAAAGCTGAAGGAAGCAAATAATTAAGCTCCTTATTACTTCGAATTTTTATCCTTCTGTTATTTCCTTTGTCTTGAGTGGAAATATTCCTCTCAACAGACTGATTCCAAACACCCTCAATCTACGTCCTTCCCTTAACGTGAGAGAACAAATTTAGAATTCATATGAAAGAAGCAAAATCAAATGTTTTGTAGATTTATCTTCTGGATTTTAGATGTGAAAGGTAATGCTGAGAGATTCTGAGTGGAATATTAGATTCAAACAAACCACTGACTTCCTTTCTGCACTCTTCTGCACTGATCTCAAATAATCATCGTCATCAATCCTGTTGATGAAGACCAAGGAAATCTGTGAAAATTTGGTTTTTATTGAAACACAGAAAAATTGGCTCGCCCGAGAAGATTTAACACGTTTATTCGCCTTGAAATCTTCAAACCTCACATAATCGTCTTCTTTAATTCTACGAGAAATAACTTCTTCACTTGATCCGGAGTCGCTAAACAGCCAACCAACCAACCAACCAACCAACCAACCAAATAGCTGGCCAGCTAGACAGCCAACCAATTACACAGATAAAACTACAAGATGGAATGATCAGACTATACTACTACTACTACTACTTCTACTACTACTACTACTACTACTACTACTACTGATGCTGATGCTGATGCTGCTACTAAACATAATAATAATAATAATAATCTCTCATGGCTTGGCCACATAGAGCGAATGCCAATCAACAGATCAGTTGAAAGTCTGTTCTCATGGAAACCATTAAGTACAAGAGCAGTGGACAGACCTAAAATACGATGGGAAGAAGATGTTAAAGCTGACATTAAGGAGATGAAGATATTAATTGGAAGGTAACAGTCCGGGACAGGAACAAGTGGAAAAGTGTAGCTGAGAAAACCAAAACTCTCCGTGAGTTGTAGCGTCAAAATAGAAGATAAAAATAATAATAACCTTTTTTATTGTTCGTATCTTGTTGCGTGTATGCAACTATGGTCTTAATATCTTAATACTTTTAATAATAATAATAATAATAATAATAATAACAATAATAATAATAATATATTTGTCTCTTCTCCACTTCATCCCGACTCAACCAATCTCCGAAGCAAGGGAACAGAGAGCATTATCCGGGTTTACAGCGACCGGAGCGTGAAGCTTAACTTGCACCTCCAGAGCGGTCACGGGGATCGTGTTACAGATTGTAAGAAAACAAATCAGATTTATGATATGATCACTGCTTCGTAGTTTGTTTAATGCCTCTCCAACAAATAAAACTGATGTAATTTTACTGCTAATGAATAAGTTCTACGGCGAAAGGGTGATAAGGCAGAAAAGGAAAGATTGCCTTAACAATGCTCCTCACCTCCGTCTCATACAAACCGTGTTCCCACACCGAATCCATCCAATGCGAAAGCTGCGCATTGCCCTATGGCCGCTGAGTGCCACTTCTTTGCAAGATGAAAGCCACGAATGATTCCTATCGGTTCACTTGCTCTTGGGAATCAATTGGCTGATTCCTGCCAATATGAGAGAATATTATGTAGGGCACGTATGAACTGACAGATAATTAAGAAATGTTTATAAAAATGTTTGTAAAAAGTATGTTCTAAGAAGCCAAAAATATCTATTTTAAAAGTAGGTATCAAGATTACTGAATGGACTCACCACAAGTCACCAGTATTTTAAACAGAAAATGAAGCATTGTTGCAATGGCATCCTTAAGTTGTGTGTCATAGATCTGTGTCGGTTATAAGGGGAGCGTGATTTAATTGACAAAACACACGTTTCAAATCATAAGATGCCAGATTTGCATATTCTTAACACATTAAGATATTTCAGGTTTTCAGAAACAGCCGAATCCCTCTCCCTCCCCATCACATATGAAACCTTACACATGGCTTCAGAACTTTATTCTTAGTGAAACATGGACTGAAGTTTTTGTTTTATTGCATCGGTTTCCAAGCCGTTTATTCTGTTCAAACTCGACTGTCATTAAATTATCTTATTATTTCTGACAAAAATTTGTGGTATTTCCCTCCTTTTATCTAAGGAGTAAACTTAAATTTGCATGAATTTAAGCCAAATCAGTTCTTAACGCCTTTAATTATTAGAGTTACAAAATATTTTTAGAATATTGTAATAGAGGAAATATAATCCCTGTCAAGTACACGTACCATAGAAAAAGATTGTCTGCAAGATATATCATGTTATTCAACAATTTTTCCCAAAATTGTAGGCTTAGTTACTGGAGTTTGGGGGGAACTTTGTCTGGAGCTGTATTTCTAAAGAGCTGTACTCCAGCTGGAGTTTTCACAACGATTTTCTTCCCGTTAGCTACTAACTTATCTGCAATTAGATAAAGCACATGAGTTGTTTTTCATACCCTCTGCAAAGCAAATGTAACTTGTAGCAGTTCAGCGTAGATCACTGAAATTCTTTCTGTTGCTTTTTTTTTTTTTTCATCTACGGCACAGAATGTGTAACTAGCAAAAATATGTTAAACTTCACACCATCTGGTCATAGAGTTTGCATAGCGCCATTGAAATCAAGCGTTATTGTTGTGTGATTCACCTCAGACATGTCGTGGCATGTCAGGAGAAATACTCTCTCTGATAACGCTTTATCGTCTTCGAAATCCAATGACATCTGCAACATTCCTTTCACTTTTATCAGTATTTCCGTGTATGGACATCCAAATATTTTGTTTACAGAGCTGTACTCACAATGTGTTCACTGTTTTTTCATAGCACTTAGGCAGATAAATTTTCTTTAAAGTTGACTTTTCTGGACCTGTCTGAGGGTAATTTAAAAGGGAATTCCTAATTTTGCGATTATTGATTTAATAATGCCGGTCACGGTGGCCGGGCGGTATAAGGCATGTATTGTCTTCGCTCGTTCGGGAACCGGGATCGTGGGTTCGAATCCCACACAAGGTACGGATGTTTGGTGTGTGTATGTATTTATTCTGTGTTTGTATTGTCATGTGTTTAGGTAGAGGCCTTGCGACGAGCTGATCACCCATCCAAGGAGTCCTACCGTCTATAAAATGATCATGAAACTGAGAAAGCAGCCCTGTGTTCCAAAGTGGAAGCGAGAGGAGAGAGGGAAATAGTTAATAATAATGCGTTCTGGAAAGTACTTATGGCCTACTTTCCTTTGATAAGACACGGATCGCGTAGAAAATGACGTGTCAATCAGTGCTCTTATTTTTGCATGTGTGTTCATTGTCACCCTTTTTTTTTACCTAGCTGTTGCCTAGCTCCATATACAGATACACAGACTGAGGGGAGGGATTTATGAAGTACGCAGTTGTGACGGACTCAGTTGCCATGTTATGAATGCCAAGTTCCATGAAGATTTGTTCAGGCATTCAGAAGTTGATAAGGGGGTACACAAACATACAGAGGGCATGATGATCCCATAAGCACAGTTCATTTCTTTAAATGAAGGAAGTAAGCTAACAAGAATTCCTATGTTTACGAATAACGCAGAAAAAAAAAAACAAGTGCAGTTTGGCTACACCTCTAAAGTATTTTGACCAATAGTAAATATGCGTAGAGACTCATGTAGGGGCACGTTGACTTCTCTTGTCTACAGGATCACAAAATGTTAGGAACCAGTACGACATTTTGGAATCTGGAGTTTCTTCCCTCTTGTTATTTGTCGGGGGCCCACTCAATGAGTACCAGGAATCTGCCTGGGGGGTAAAGGGCGGCCGGCGCGAAAGGCTGACAACCTTACCGCCATCTATGAGCCGATTGTCTAGATAATGTGGGACCCTCAACTTATCATAACCCTTTGGGCCTCAACGGTCTGCTATAGGGATAGCTTTACCTTTTTTTCTATATTGCTTTTCAGGTCTCACTCCATCCGCTTTCCTTTCTACCTATCTCACTATTCCCTTTCCACTCTTCTTCTCGGGAAATCTCCCTGTTCTTCTACAAAAATAAGACCAGAATCCTCATAATATTTGGCCGCTGAAGTTCCACCCGTCTGCACCGTAATTATCTTGTACCTTAACTGCTGCACATGTAACATGCAGGACCTTTGTGGAGTTGGCTTCGTTCCTTGCAGTAACGCAGTAAGGAACGAAGCCTTTTCTTAGTTGTCCGTCTATGTGCTTTCTGTACTTTCATTTATAAATATCTCCTCTGTTTCGTATCCATTAATGCGTCTTCTCATTACTCTTCGTGTTCTCATTCGTTGTTCCTTCCATCCATCTTGCGTCACATGCTGCATTGTTTCCCTTATCTTCAGAGAAAAAATATAGGATTATACCTGATTCCATTCCGTAAATTCTGCTTGACAGCGCCCAGTCCATGTAGTCACGTCAACACATATATCGTTTTCGAAACTACTGAAGGATGAAATGTACGTACTAAAGTGGTCTCCTAGATCTAGAAAGTAGTGCTTTTCATATAAAACCATCAAGAGAGTTAAGACCAGTTTTACAGCTTTCTTGAAAACGTGTATACGTGCTACAGAGCCTATAGAGATAAGAGTTAGTGCCTGACACAGTGTCGTGTGAGCTGAAATTGATAGTCAAAGTGGTACGTTAACCCAGCGTTTGTGTGAAAAGCAAGAAGAATCAAGCTCAAGAAGCCCTCTTGCTGCTTTATGTGAGGCCAGCCTCAGCAGTGAAGTAATATTATGACCGCTCTTATTACACACTATACAACCTCATAAATAAATCCATTCATTCAACCCTTTGTTGGACCCTGACCTCTTCTTTAGTTTCGTAATCATTTTTACACAGTCGGTAGGAGGACTCCTTGGACGAGTGATCAACCCCTCGCAAGGTCGCTGCCCACACACAGAATAAACGCTCACAAACACATCCATACCTTGAGTGGGATTCGAAGCCACGATCCCAGTGTTCAAGAGAGCGAAGCTAGTTCATACCTTAGACCGCGCGGCCACTGAGAAAGGCCATAAATAAGTATATATTAATAGAAAGAATAAACAAGTAGTCAGTGGCAGTGTTGGGGTGTTTTTTGAGAGAAGACTGTGAACTGGGAAACGTCTGCTGTCCTCTGTAATTTTAAGCGATTTCAGTATGGCATTAAGGTTTTGACGAACAAAACGCAAAGTTGTGCTCGTGCTTAATTAAGCACATTTCGATGAACACTGTATGGGAAGATGAGGCACGGCCTTACGCAGATTTAACTACGAGGCTAGATGGAAGTGAATGAGAGATTCCTGCTTCGGTGGCATTATTCTCAGGGGAAGGGATGAGGAAACCCCGCAACCTATTTAATTGGAAGCTAGTTAGGCCCGAGAACATGTAGAGAAGAGGGAATTATTTTTCCCTTGTCAGGAATCGATTACTTCGTAGTCCATTCTGAAGCCGAGATTTCGAATATATTTTACCATACAGAAATTTATTGCTACACTAGGATCGGATGTGGGGGCACGCGGTAGCGTAGTTGGTTGAGGCACTATGGTATAAGTCGGAAGGTCGCGGGTTCAAGTTCCGATGAGGTGCATTTTTTCAAGTTGCCTAATCCTTCCAGTCGCACTATGGCAATGGGGTCGACTCAGCCTCTAACAGAAATGAGAACCAGGAATCTTCCTGGGGGGTAAAGGGCGGCCGGCGCGTAAAACTCACAATCTTACGAAATCTGTGAGCTGATTGCCTGGAAAATATGGGAACCTCGACCCTTCACAATCCTGTGGGCCTCCATGGCCTGTTACAGGGATAGCTTTACCTTCTTATTGCCTTTACCATTTTTTTCGCTTAGTGGGGTGTGGAGTCCAACTGGGTCCACTCGCCACCGAGGCCACTGATTGGCCTATTGTACCTGACCCGGGTGATTATGATGATGGAAAATTTGGTGGAATTATGTTTGGCAGGGAAAACTGAAGTACTCGGAGAAAACCCGCTCCAGCGCCAGTTTGTCCACCACAAATCCCACTTGACCAGACCCGGGATTGAACCCGGGCCGCCCCTGTGGGAAGCCAGCGACTAACCGCTTGAGCTATGGCGCGGCCCTTGCCACTGTGACACAGAGGAATAGTTTAACAAGAGACGTCAACCGTTACCAAGCAATTGCACAGTACATATGCTCTTACGTCATCGAACCAGTGAACCAGTGATAGATAATGAATGAATGAGTGACAGTAGAAAAATTGCTGGAATCAGTATTTTTTGTGTGTCCGTGCCAATGCAGCATATCGACGAAACCAACCGGTTAGTAGTTGAGAGCCACGGCCTAAAGCAGACTGCTTTACCGTTTCTCACGGTGTTGTCGCTTGCAGAATTCTTATACTTTTTCTTCTACCCTGAAGATGGGAGCGATACGTTCCTCCGAAACGTCGGTTAACACCACATATACACGGTGCCAAATCCCAGAAGACTGCTTTCTTCATCGTCAGTGTGTGGGTCGCCAAGTGCCGGGCTGGACCGAGTCCGGCGGGGCTCGCCAGGGCCTTCTGTGGAACTCGGCTCGGCGACGGCTCGCTATTGGTTCGTACGTGTGCGGGAGGTCCAGAGCCAGACTCGCGTATCTACTCTCCAAACGAACAGACAGTGTGATGAGTTTTGGTACTACGGAGGGACCATGTCGGCTTCCATGCGTAACAAAACATTCATGTGCCTGGAGTTTTTGACACGGTTTTTAGAAGAGTACCGCGAATTGCCGAGTCTGTGGCAGGTTCTCAGCACAGAGTATTCGCACAGGGAAAGTTAAATAAATTTAAATGTATAACTCTGTCTCTCCTTAAGAACCAGTTCTTAGCCCACATTTCCCTCCTTTTTCTACTCTTTTTTTCTCCCGAACACACCGCATTCATCTAGTATTATCACAGCTGCTGCAACTTGCTCCGATGAACTCATTCTGGACACTGAAATGTACGAGCAAAGTTGGGAGTCAGCCCATGCGTGTGTGGTGAAATTAATCCGAGCCCGGCTCCTTAGTCAAGCTCACCAAGCCTGATTCGAGAGCCAGACTCGTACGTGTATGGGCCCCTTAAAGACTCCCAGAACTGCCAGATAGTAGAATGTGGTCATGAGTCCCGTGGAACTCGGATCCAAGAATCAATGTGCTGGCGAAGGCCAGCAACAATTTAGCGGCCAATTAAGGTTTAGTAGTTGGGTGCAAGCAGTCGCCGTCACGAATTACTTGCGGCCATGAGCTAAGTTTGAGAAGGCAGCTAGTTGGCAACGACTTAAGGACAAGAGCAGAGAATCGCCATTGTTAGGACCGAGTCTAGCAACGACTAGTTAAGATACAGAATGCTTATGTGTGCTGCTGTGAAGTGATCTGTGCAGTGTATAAACCAGTGAAGCAGTTATATTTATCTGCAGTTACAAGTTATCAGAGTCCAAAAATCCAACTAGCAATGTAAACCCCGTGTCTGGTCACTATCACGTGACAGTACATTGACATTATGATACCCCGAGCCCCTTTCGTTATAAGAAAAACAAGAGGAGGAAAAAATATGTCAAAACTGTCTCAAATATTTCGATAAACAGTTTAATTTTGATCTTAGACCTGGATCGGATGGAATCCTTCTGTTTGAAAAGAACCAAGAAAAAATTAGCTAAATTGAAAGGTCTGGAAACCACCCCGGAACTTTTATACTGAAGCAAGGGTTACACAGGATTGATATACATTCCCTCTCTTCTCCGTTTCTGACCACAACAAACGGTATAAGGTGATATGACAATGAACTACACGCCCATTTTTTCTCTCTTTCTTTTCGAAATAATCCTGATTCAAAAAGAATTGTTTATATGAAATCCTGAATAGCTCTTCCGAGCTGCAGTATTTACTCCTTTATTTTTTCTCGCTCCCACCTTGGAGCATAGGGCTGATGTCTCAATTTAATTGATCATTTTTTACGGACGGTAGGATTCTTTGGACGGGTGATCAGCTTATAGCAAGGCCTTTACCTAAACACAGGATAACACAAACACAACATAAACGCATACACACACCAAACATCCATGCCTTGTGTGAGATTCGAACCACGATCCCGGACTCTGGACGGGCGAAGACAGTACATGCATTAGACCGCCCGGCTACCGTGACCGACGGTCTCTTACTTTAATATATTTATAATTCGAAAATAATAAGAGCACGTTTGTTTTTTCTTTAATTATAAATTTCAGAAACAATTTCACAGCAATTCTCTTGGAACTCCTAATTTTCAAATTTATTCATGTTTTTCATGGGAATGTAACACTAAGTATGAAGTTTATGTTAGTCTCTTAAGTTTTATCTCAATGAACACTTAAAGAAGTAGAAGAAATTTGGTATTAAAGAAGAAATAGGGCATGAATTAAGCAGCAATAAACGTGTATTAAAACGAATTTTCGTTAGAAATTGTCAAAGAACTGAAAATGTATAAGGCACCGATATCTGAATGAATCCCCTGTGTAAAGTCGCCCTTAAAATAAATCCAGGTCAAACAAACGTTTATACCACCGGCATGAAAATCTTTAGGAAAGACATCACTTGGAAGGACAATATTGGACTGCATCTTAAATAAATAGGATGGAGTGGTATGGGCTGGATTTATATTGCTCAGAATTGAGAACAATAGCGGGTTCTTGTGAATGTGGTAATGAAATTCTGGGTTCCATAGAATATTGGGAAATTCTTGAATAGCCGTGGGACAGGCAGTTTCTCAAGAAGGACTCTACTATACAGTGAAATTTGTATATAACACCGACGTATTTTTTTTATTGCTAGTGGGGTGGGACTAAGTCCCTTGTACTGCGGCCACTTCTGGCCTATTTTACCAGCCCCAGATGATAGGTGAGAGTGATCGTGGAGCAACTGGTGGAATGAAGATTGGCAGGGGAAACCGAAGTACTCGGAGAAAATCTACAACAGCACCACTTTGTCCACCACAAATCCCACTTGACCAGATCCGGGCTTGGGAAGCCAGCTACTAACCGCTTGAGCTATGCCGCGGCCCCTATCACCGACGTATGTGAAGACTCATTGAAGTCTGTCAAAGAACTAAAACTCTGTGCATGAAAATTTACCCAACCGGAAAAGAAATCAAAGGCTGACAAACATTTAATGTAATAAATGGTGACGAAGTGGGCGAACGAAATCATTCACTTTAGACGCCATTTCTGTCGAAATGGTGCATATAGTTGACACAATGGATGGTTTAAAATCTTTTGAAATGCGTCTGAAACCGGACCTTTGTGTAAGATACATTTTAAGTCATTATAAGAGGTAATGCTTCTGACGTTTACTCTGTGACTTTTCTGTTACTCCAGGTAAATTCCAGATAGAACTGTAAATTTGATCTTAATCAATTCTTGATTTTCATGCCGTTTTTACTCCCTTCATTAACTATCATCCAATCCTTCGACGTTATGAGCTCAGAGTTACTGACAGTGTAGTTAAACTAAAATAAATAAATAAATAAACTAATGAACAAATATATAAAGAGGTGAACACAAATGATTTTTACAATTCTGGGAGTTCATTGCCAAGAACTCACTCCAGGTATCCGGACATTCAGATATTAAGCTACACCTGTCACGGCACGATAATGTACATAGTTGTAATGATTTGCCGCCAGGAGCACGACACTCGAGAAAATGGCGATGCCTTACCAAAGGCGACTTGTGTCAATGGAGTAAGAAAACCAGCTTCATGAAACGACAGCAACGATGCTAGCGAAGAGATTTCGAAGTGGATCCATCTCCTTAATAAACCGTCCATTTTTTTCGTGGTGCAAACAGTTCTGTGAAGCAGGCTGTTCGCGTAAAAACTTAAGTTCCTAAATTCCGGCAGACAGTCTGTGAGTGAGGACACAGCGAAAAGAGTGCTTCAGTCCTAAGTGAGGAGTCCACAGAAATGAGAGAGGTGCTGGCCGTGAATTAAATTTACCACATAAAACTGAAAGGTCCTGAAGAAACATCTTCCGATGAAAGGCTAGATTTCAGTTAGTTGGAACTATTCAGCGGAACAATAAGGCGAAGAGGAACGCATTCTGCTGTTACGTTTTCAACAAGAGAACTCATGAGTGTGCAGTGTTGGGAGTTCTATCCACTTCTCAGGTAAAGTTAACAAGCACAAAGTCATAATTTGGGACACAATTTTGGTATATATATATATATATATGTGTGTGTGTGTGTGTGTGTGTGTGTGTCTATATGTACATATGCTATGTTGTGTTTGACTTTTTGGATTTGTCAATACATTTGTAATCCCCTATAAACTACTTCGACATGTGCCGTGGCCACAGCTCAGGTGCTAGTCGCCAGATTATTAATACACATTATTGTAATTAATTACTTAAATTAATATATTTAAATAATTATAATTAAATTATTAGCACGCTGATAAAAACTTGAAGTTTAACAGATTTCTAAATGATACCTACCTACTGAATAATCAGTCTGAGGATAAGGAAAAACGACGGACTTTGGCGAACACAGCAATGGGCCTTATGTTTCATAAATGATGGAAATTTCTTTACAAATTGAGCAACAATTAGCTTCTCAAAAAGGAGCATGTTCCAGTTAGCTGATTATTTAATATTAAAGTTAGAAAAGCTAATTACAGTGGCCGCGCGATCTAAGGTATAAAATGTCTTCGCTCGCTTGAACACTGGGATCATGGGTTCGAATCCCACTCAGGGCATGGATGATTGCGTTTATTCTGTGTTTGTGTGCAGGTGGCGCCCTTGCGACTGTCTGATCACTCGTCCAAGGAGTCCTACCGACTGTCTGAGATTAAGAAACTAAAGTGAAACGAAGCGTTTCACGGATGCCCTACGCTCCAAGTGGGAGCAACAGGCAATAGATAGATATAAAGCTAGAAAAATAGGTGTCTGATATTTGGTAAATAAGTGTAAGAAATAAAACTTGAAACTGAATATCTCCGTCATGACACCACCTATACTTTTTCATATCCGTAAGTTACTGAAGCCGATCACGGTAGCCGAGAGGTCTGAGACTTGTACAGTCTTCGCTCGCTCGGAAGCCTGGATTATGGGTTCCAATCTCACAAAAAACAAGGATGTTTGGTGTATGTGTATGGGTTTATTCTGTGTCGTTGTTGTCCTGTGTTTAGGTAGAGGCCTTGTGACGAGCTGATCACTAGTCCAAGGAGTCCTATCGTCTGTAAAAATGATAATGAAACTGAGAAATCAGTCCTGTGCTCCAAAGTGGGAGCAAGAGGAGAGAGAGCGAGAGAAGTTACTGAAGTTTAATTAAAGTCGTTAGAGCCGATTTCAAGAAAATCTCCATTTTACGTTTTGCAGCCCGTCTGATGGACCCCTAATTTTGAAGGCGCAACGTTTAGAATCACCGGGCAATGGTCTATGACGGATGAACTCTCAGACACTAAATTTGAATAATATCCTTCCAAACGTTCAGGCTCTATTGAGGCGCATACATACCCTATTTGCATCCACATGTACATACAAACAGCATACTAACAATTACTTTTCATATCCAGGGAAGATGAAAACTTGTAAATCTATTAAAATTTCGGAATCAGTTATTTCATTATCACAACACTTTCGCATGTATACCCAGCATATGGGAAAGTAAAATGTGAACATACTATGTAGTGAAAGTACATAAATAATAATTACAGTACTGTGAATTTTGAGGTTATTACGCTGGTCAATACATTTATTATGGTATCATGACGCCGTGTCATCTTGTGATGGAAACCAACGGTTAGGAGGATCAAACTGCCTTTATCTTCATGATCTCCTTTTTCCATCCCATGGCCCTGAGGGACATATTCCTTGTAACATAGCCGCATCATTACCGTATTCACTTCAACCCTGAAGATAGAGGCAGCATGTTATTCCGACACGCTTTTTCAAACCCACAAGACTACACGGTGTCGCAAAATAGAATATATCCTTGCGGTATTAGGTCGAACATAATTTGGCAGTTGTTCTGTGTAACCCACTTTCCTTCCTTCAATTGTACATAATCCCATTACACGCTTGGATTTCGGAACACTTGTCTCCCCTCACCCCGAGCCAACATCTGAGGCACTTCCACGACCAAGCAGCCTCAGCTCCGTCACTTTAAAACGTGAATTCTACGGGACTGCTTGAGGGTCAACATTTCTTTTACTACTTAGTTTATTTATAGTATTCAGCGTCTTCTTCCTGACGTTGCCTTATTGAATATGGCTGCTTCGCTAATGACTGACTGTATTTGAACTTATCATATTCCTTTCAGAAGCATGCGGTAGCGTACTTGGTTGAGGCACTATGCTACAGGCCACAAGATCGCGGGTTCGAGTCTCGATGAGATCAATGTAATTTTCAATTAACCTAATTCTTTCAGCCGAAATATGGCCCTGAGTTCGACTCAGCCTCTAACAGAAATGAGTACCAGGAATCCTCCTGGGTGGCAAAGGGCGGCCGGCGCTTAAGGCTCACAACTTCACCGCCATCTATGAGCCGAGTGTCTAGAGAAAATGTGGAAGCATCGACATCTCACATCCCTATAGGCCTTCACGGCTTGTTACAGGGATAGCTTTATCTTTTACGTTATTTTCATGGAATTTCGCTTCCAATATATGGTAATAGTATATTTATATTTCATTACATATTATGGCTACGGTGTGGATGACCGGGGTTCGACTCCTGACAGACGAGATTTCTCCGTTCGCCACGAAGTCCAGATCAGTACTGGTCTCCACCTATACAGGGGCACCGGGGGCTTCTTTTCTGGAAATAAAGTACCCGAGGAGTCACCTGACCACTCACCTCCATCCAATGCAGGTTTAAAACTATTTAAAACTATGTATTTTATATGACTTCTTGGCTTGGGACTTAACTAAGAACGAAAACAACTTTACCATAATCAGTGTCCAGTTTTATATTGAATGCGTTAATGCGAAATTGTCAAATACAGAAGAATATTGAAGAGAAAAAGTCAGTAGGATAATCATGATAGTAATAATAGTAACAATGATAGCAATATCAACACCGAGCAGTTTGGTGCAGCGGTAAAGCTTTAGTCTCTTATTCCGGGGGTGTTCGATCTAGTCGAATCTAGGTTGGGATACAGGCTATCCTAACAGAGGTTCTTCGTCATTCAACTCAGTTCCTCCAGGTAAATGACCAGATAATACTTCGATAAAGTGATGACAACTTCCTTCTATATTTCTCCTATTTATTATTTACCTGTCATCCTAACATTAGATGCTAAATAGTCTGAAATGTTGAAAACATCGTAAAATTAAAAAGGAGTCACTTAATGAAACGAAGTGACCGGGGAAGTGCCGATATCCTAAAAACTGAAACGGATAGTAAAGATATAAACATTTTAATGAGATCACTGACATGCGAAAATGCATTAGGTACGTGTGCTACATTTAAGCATGAAGTCTATCCGCTCTCTTTGTTAGTGGGTCGTAGAATGGGAACGTTTTTGTATTCTATGTCTAGGAAAATGTAACGAAGTCTAATCGGGAGGGTTTGGGTTTCACATGTGACCTTACCATTGCATTTAAGGAACATAGTGACGGGTTCCAGACGATTCGTTGGGTCCATCTGAAATCGTCGCGTTGTTCGCTTGTTCACAACAACTTGCGTACATTATCATCGTCAGTGTAACAGTTCGCGCGAATCATCAACTATATCTACTGATGGCCCTCTGTGGCCGAACGTCACGTTGAGTTAACGGGAAAGCATTGACTAGGTGACGATTCTACTAACGAACTGTAAGCTACACTAACGAGAGTACTGTATGTCTGTGAATAACTTGTGCAGTGGATGCTTGAATATAATATTGCAGAAGTCTGCGAATTCTTCATCGATTGATCTGAAACTGAAGAAATCATAGGATTAACAAAACCGAGGTAAATAAAATATTTTATGATCAGGATTCATAACAGTTTTAATTCTTCTTCATAGCAGGAACATTTGCAGGAAAAGTGTTCCGAACCCTTCCACATACATTGCTCTGGGTTAGTGCTAGCGGCAGAACTACTGCAGTTCAAATGAATGAACACAGTCCTTAGTACAATATTGTAAAGTCTGCTTAATCAAATGCTAGTATCTAGTAAATGTAAGGTAAAGCTGTCCCTGTGCTTAACTAATTAAGTACTACACCATGAAGACGTATGTGGGAGTGGATGTATATATCCACTTTTCCTTGACCTCGGCACTAGGTGCAGGTGAGTGGTTAGCCTCACCCCCCGGCCGCTTTACTCCGGGGTAAAAGGCCCCTGATACCCATTAAATAGGAGATCCGATGAACCCCAGAGCCGGTCTCAACGACATGGAGAAGTGAAAATTCTTGACCATAGCAGGTCTGGAACTCCGTCATCTTGGTCATCCAGGTTGTAGCCAGTCGCTATACCGACTGAGCTATCCCGGCTCTTGTCTAGTACATATCAAAATTAATTACATTTTACTTTATGCGTATAGGAGAATATATTACTGTATTCAGTGTGAATATCAGCGTTACAAGGATGGCCGTGAATTTATCTAATGAAACTGTGTAATGTATACATTTAAACCGATGCTAGTGTGCGGGCTGCGGAGAGAGGTTGTTGGATTCCCACGTCATCGGGTGGGGAGCTGCAGATCCCAGCAGGGAATCAACAACAGATTACTGTAACGAATATATATATAAAAAAACTGTCAGGTGCATGTATAGGTCAAAAGTCTACGGAGGTCAAAATTATCATTGATGGGTAAATAAGGGAATACTGATTGAAATTCGTATGTCATACTGATCAAATTACTTTAATTTTAGTTGTTGGTTGCCTATAAATTTGAAGTTTTAAGAAATATAGTAAAGTTTCACGGTATGTCCTATAGAGACACGTGACTTACACAGGGATACACAGGTATCGGAAGAAGAAAAAATGTAGCGTAATTGTTATTGCAGAGTGTTTAGAACTGAAGTTGGCAGATTACATTCCATTAAGTCACACAAAAAGATTGCTGCAATTCAGATAGACGGATAAGGCCAAGCTAAATAGTACACAATACTTTACCTGGCCACTTTTTTTGTTGATTATGTTTTCGTCGTCATCCTCGTTTTGAAGATGAAGAACTATTTCCGTTGGTTATTAAATGTGCATGGATTAATAATGTTAGGTACACTAAAACGCATACTGTTGAGCCATTAGTACACAAGATTTCTTCTTTTATGGACACTTTCTGTTTATGTGGAACACGAAGACTTTATTTTCAAAATAAACCCGTCACTGCATACTTGACATTGCGCAAATTCGTTCAAATACACATCTTTACAATTTACTTCTCTTTATTTTTATGTCATTCACTCATCTATTCTTTAACGTCCCTAGTGGTTCTTCCCTTGAAGGCTGGAAACAAAATTGTGCAGTTATTTCCTGTTTTACCGGCTTGGCCTGATGATCATGACGGACTGTCATGTTTCACAAGCATAGAAGCAATAGTGCCTTTCCGTGATTTCCAAGTCAGATAAAAAGAGGACTGTAAGCTTTCAATGATTATCGATTTGCTTTGGCCTTCCATCAAGAACAATCTTCTGTTCCAGTTCGAGCACTTAATGTTTATTTCAATATTTACTATCTCTGTCCCTCATCGTATATTCTTTCGGTGTAAAATGTTTAATTACTCATCTTCTCTCGTTAAAAATGACTAATGGAGGTAATATAGTTTTCTTCAGGAGGAAATTTTGGCGAAAATTGTTAAAATATCTGTCTGGACTCCAGAAACTGGGTTCCCTTGCCCGTATACGCCCCGCACTACTCTGGCTCTTCAGCGGTTGTGCTTGCCCTGGTACGCATTACAAGGCGTCTCGAGAGACACTCAATTAATTCCAACAAAAAATCTTCCAAGAAGTTTGTGCAAGCGACAGTCACTAAATTAAAAACAGATCAGACAATTCGATTGGAATTTGTGGTCGATAATTTTATATCAACGTCCAGATAAAAGTAACATAAAGCCCTCCCTCAAATTCGTAATCCTGGAAACACAGGTCCTATTTCTTCTTACTTTCATCTCTATCGTCAGAGTAGCAAAATAACGCCTATCTTCCTGTGAAGTTTTGCTATCGAAGCTGACAATCTTCAGTGTAATAACCGCTGTTCCAAAAGCACTAATTAAATTGCTGTCACAGCTCGTCTTAAGCTCTTAGCTCAGATGATGGGTTCCGTACCATCCAGTCCACTACATCAGTAATCGAACCTGGAGCCTCCGTAAACGCCATTATCCGGGGTCCAGTGGTTATTGCACCTCTTCACAGAGTGTCTGTCAGTGAACTGAATCTGGATGACCAAGCAATAGTTGAGCTGTTTCTCTGCTTAAGTATGAGAAACATCGCTTCCTCAGAATGATCCCAGGCTTCACCGTTTGTCCTTCTGATGAGCACTGTACGAAAGTAAAGAAGCTGGATTGACAATTTTACGTTTTAGGCACTATAATACGGATCACAGTGGTCGCACGGTCTAAGGTAGGCCGCACACAGGCATGCGTCAAGACGCGTAACAGTCAAGACACGATGTCTGCAGCATGACGCAAAGAAAGGAGCACAGATGAAACGAATGAGATTATGAAAACCGCAGCACACCGGTCTGAGTCATGATGCTGACGTCAGCTTAATGTTGACGAATCACGAATGAAGCAATACTGCGTCTTTTGTCCCATGTCATGATGCTTGTATTGACGCAGTTGGTGTGCGGCCGCCCTAAGACATGAACAGTTTTCGCCCGCCCGAGCATTGATATCGTGGGTTCGAATCCAACTCGAGACATGGATGTTTGTGTTGTTCTGTATATAGGCAGAAGCCTTGCGACGGGATAATTCCCCGTCCAAGGAGTCCTATCGACTGTATAAAGGATTAAGAAACCCAAAAGCTACCACGGCCCAACAAAAGGCTGTATAGAGATAGATAGATAGATAGATAGATAGATAGATAGATAGATAGATAGATAGATAGATAGATAGATAGATAGATAGATAGATAGATAGATAGATAGATAGATAGATAGATAGATAGATAGATAGATAGATAGATAGATAGATAGATAGATAGATAGATAGGCACTGTAATAGACACTGGACGCTGAAATGGACCGTGAAGTCGAGATGGTTCAAAGTGTGAATCCCCCTCCCCCACCTCCGCTACTGGTTTTGTTCGATATCTGAAATGGTTTCTCTTCCAGACGTCAACATATCACTCATTTCTCCTTGAGTTACAGCTAGAGCTGCACTCGAGGAATCGCCTGTCTAGCACTGAAGTCGGCGTATGCGTTGCACAGCTTTCTGAATGCTTACCTGTATTTTATTTGTTTCAGCGGATATGGTGTTATCTCTCTTACGAAGATGAGGCAACAATATGGCGTTTGAGAGTTGGAGCCGTGACACATATGTACATGCAAATGGTCGAAACCTTTGTGATTAGCGGAATTAAAACGTGAGTTAATTTATATATACTTTACCTTTAATGACTGCGACGCTCACTTTGTTTCGTAGGACTCTTTCTGCGCGCCGAAATATATATCATTCGTTGTTACAGAGGCACTTTTATTTCATTCCCATTGAAACGGCTCGAAAACGAAATAACGACAGCTCGACAAACACAGCTTAGGTTATTTATACTCTGTAATAACGACTATACCAATTTAAATGCATTTCAGGCTTCGAAGATTTAATGTTATCGAAATAAATTTAATCAAATTGAGTCACTTTGAAGGAGGTGCGTTCAGAAAAGAGGAAACATGATGTTCCCATTACGCCTTCACTTTGTATACTTAGGTATAGGAGAGTTATAAATACATTCAACTTGTAATATTTTTACAGAAATTTGTTTTTGGGATTTTTGCAGAATAAAATGTTAACATCGCTTCATTAGCATTACGTCACTTCCTCTTCCAAATAAACTCTTGAATTTTCCTGGATGTACGAGCATTTTAAAAGGAGCAGCAGATCGTTATATTGTACGATACAGTTGTTTGTTCATTACCCATAACAACATGGACAGACGCAGACTACGTCACTTCCTCATCGAAATAAACTCTCGAATTTTCCCGGATGTACGAGCATTTTAGAAGAAGCGGCAGATCGTTAAATTGTACTATACGGTTGTTTGTTCAGTACCCATAACAACATGGGAAGACGCACCGGTATGATGGGCACCAACAACAAGGTACAACACTCTGTAACAGACACGACAGATGCTCTTCTGCTCTACCTTTACGTGTAATTTCATTTCGCAGTATTTTAGGCTCTGAGACGGGAGAGTGGGAAGAAGGAAAGAAAACTCAGTTGCTAGAAATAAATAAGATTTTAATGATTTTGAAGACTAGACTACTACATCCGGAACTAAATTTTCGAATTACGTAGTGTCACATACATAGATTAGATCACACAAATAGTGGAAAATTTTTAGCTTACTTCCGGGATTTAAAAAAGTAAAATTGGGCTTATGAGATCATATATGGTAATCTCAATGCACTAATCAACAAAACAGCACTATAATAAACAAATAAATATTACTCTATTGTCATTCGTTTATTGTATGAAGGCATTGCTACATGTTTCGACCCTGCTGGGTCATCATGAGGCAATCATTACATGAACATGTTACCCGTTATTGGATAAATTTTTCGTTCTCTTTGGGTATAATTTTAATTGTTAAATTTAAATTATAAAATGTTTATTTCGTGAAAAATAACATTCAAAATAACATAAAGCTTAAAACTTGCAGTTATTTTTCGTGGCGTCGTGGTGCATGTCATATAGTATGGGACTTTCTTGGGAATCGGCGTTGTTCTTTTTGAATTTTTGGCATATCCAAAAAAAAATTATAGTGCTGTTATTTTGTTTAAAATTCAAATTGAAATTATCATTAAAACTTAAAACTTAGAACCTGTAGATGAAATTCTTCTGTTCCCTTTGCTCGATGCATAAAATGACGTATGTTGTATTGCCTAGGGCCTTCCTGAGATTCGGCTTTGTTTTTTCTAATTTCTTAGAGTCTCATGCCTTGTGGTGATCTCCTACCTGATGATATATTCTGTTACTTCTCCGTATAGTTTCAGTAACTATGGTGGAACTGTGTTGTATCTTAGGTGGGAGCGCCCTATCTTCTTCTTGTCTTTCCCTCGGTGTAGTTCTGTCTGTTTGAGTTCATCATGTTGTCTCCGTGCACTTTTCTGAACTTTCGAATGCCTGAACCAATCTTTATGAAATCTGATATGCATATCATGGCACCAGAGCTCATCTCATGACGTACTTATAAATTCCTCCCATCAATGTTTGTGTCTGTGTTTGTATTCCCCGTCGTTGTTAGGCAACACGCAACAATAGATTAAATATTGGAAACTACGTTTTCTGTGTGGTTCGTGCCATGTCAAAGGAAATAAGGCGATTAGTTCTTCCCATGACTTCTTGTTGCCCGATATTTTCAGCTTTCTTTTTATTATGGACGCCGTAGTATGATTTAAAACTCAAGTTATTCCTTTGCCTAATTATGCATCAAGCCTTGTAGTCGTAATAGTTAAAAAAAATTAATTCGCTTAGTGGGGGAGAGTCCAACTGGGTCCACTCGGCACGGCGGCCACTGATTGGCCTATTGTAGCCTGCCTCGGGTGATTATGATGATGGAGAATTTGGTGGAATAAAGATTGGCAGGGCCGGTCACGGTAGCCGAGCGGTCTAAGGCATTCACTGTCTTCGCTCGCTCGGAAGCCGGGATCGTGTGTTGGAATCCCACTCCGGGCATGGATGTTTAGTTTGTGTGTGTGCGTTTTTCTGTGTTTGTGTACAGGTAGAGGCCTTGCGACGAGCTGATCATCTGTCCAAGGAGTCCTACCGAATGTGTAAGACCTAGAAAAATCGAAGTGAACGGAGAAGTTCATGGAGGTAGGCCTAGGCCCACTGGGGCTGTAGTGCCAAGAAAAAAAAAGATTGGCGGGGGGAACCAAAGTACTAGGAGAAAACCCGCCCCAGCGCCACTTTATCCACCACAAATCCCACTTGACCAGACCCGGGATCGAAACCGGGCCGCCGCGGTGGGAAACCAGGGACTAACGGCTTGAATTATGGCGCGGCCTCTTAGTCGTAATAGTTTGTTCCCCCTGAAGCCCTGAAGACGTTACCTGCTTCATGAGCAATGGGCCATTGATTGGAACGCCACGTGGGCGCTGTTCGAAAGGAACAGTTCAGTTAACCTCGGAATGGGTGTTTGGTCCATTTTTTCCTATAGTAGAAGAAGAATAAGAAGAAAACTAAGACATATATGGGATGGCGGGTTTAACTCCACTCGTTTTTAACAGCTGCATTAATAATATCTCTCAGTGACATGATTTAACCATCGCGTTGTTTGACTTATTGAATATGCAGACGTCAAATCTGTAATAGTTCCGTAGCTCAGGGTCTCAGTTTTTCAAATAACAAGGTATAACCAGTCAAAATAATTAAACACGTACCTAACGTGGATGCCGTTTCTTGGTGAAGGCGCGGTGAACACAGACTGTATTACTGATATTTCGAGGTTATTGCAGGCGAACTTCTACTGCATAACTTTCGAGAAACGAACAATTCGTATTTAGAGACACTGCACGGGCTAGTAAATTGCGACTTCCAGTTCATTTGACGAAAGCAGAATCAAGCGCTTACGAACATTTTAACAAAATGTCATTAACAAATTTAACGATACTTCTCATGACAAAAATTGAGGCAACTTATTAACATTCAACTTACAAACACATTTCAAAGAACACATTATGTTCGTTAGTCCTAAGTCGCCTGCACTGTCTGAGATTGCCCAAATAAACCCTCTCAAAATTCCTTTTAGTACAAATCAACCGGTCTGTGGGAACTGCTCAGTTTTGTTCGTCAGGAGATAACCAATTGAAAGTGACATAGAAAGATGAACCTTTAAAAGTCTAGTCTCTTCTTGGGGAGGAACCGGGGGGGTGGTGGTTGAATGAGTAGGATTTCTATAAAGGTAGGAAACTTTCACGCAAGTTGCAGAGCTCTTGAAAAGTGAGAGTACAAAAGAAAGAAAAGAAAGAGACATGTGAAAGAAAGAGAAAATGAAAATACAGAAGATAAGTAGGTTGACTGAAGTTTTAGCGCGTTTGGTTAACCTTGGAACCGACAATAGCAATTCTGGATGAGAAAGATATATCAGGCTACGAAGCAGACCTGTAGATTAAGCACAGCCCTAGCTTATGGTTTCACCTTGAAAGTGGAGACAGAGAAGATCTCTTGAAACATCAGAAATACATCATACATTACACAGGTGCCTTCACACAGAACCATTATACATATTAACAACGAACAACCTCGAACGTTTCGAGTGTGCTCTAACTGACAAACATGGAATTATTATCTGTATCATAAGCTGGAAAATTCTGTACCGAAGTCTGTTCACGGAGTAAACCTATACACGTGCATATTCCGAATAAAAATTAGAATTCAAAAGTTTGTGCCATTCAGGTGGTAAAGCATATCTCTTACAGCATGAATTAAGTGGAAGTAAGCAGGAAATATCTCGAGTGGTTAGTCTCTGGCTTCCCACCGCGGAGGCCCGGGTTCGATCCCGGGTCTGGTCACGTGAGATTTGTGGTGGACAAAGTGTCACTGGGGCGGGTTTTCCCGAGTACTTCGGTTTCCCCTGCCAATTTTCATTCCACAAAAAAATCTCCATCATCATAATCACCCGGGGCAGGCTACAATAGGCCAATCAGTGGCCTCCGTGCCGAGTGGACCCAGTTGGACTCCACCCCCCACTAAGCTAATTAAAAAAAAAGACAGGAAATATTCTGATGTCATGGCTTCTATTGGACATTCGAAAAATGTTATATTTCTTTCTGTTGCAATGTTCTTTAAGAGAAGAAAGAACTTTATTAATATGAAACCTCATACTTTAATTTCCATCTGCGACTCCAACTTGAATAAAATGGCAGAGACAAGTGACAATTCTCTAAAGCTGGTTATAGTTAAGAATTCTGTTTTAGTCTGCATTTTACGCAGTCTGTGTGAACTCAAGAAACACGGTTGATTTATGTCAAGGTGCTTCAGTCTGTCTTGGAAATTATGTCAAGATAATTATATAGAATTCTGCTCCCACCAGAATACAAGTACTAGTGAAGAAAGGAAAAATATTAAAATATTGCACTGAGACTGAAGGTTGAAGAAATTTCAAGTACATTAAATTCGGTTATATTTTGCTTCTTTTTCAAGATCTTCTGTCTTCTCGTCTCATGCCTAAAATCGCAGACGTTAAAATAAATATTACAATTTTAAGTGCTATTTGGTAAACCTTGACCTCTCTCCCTTAAGGAAGACCATGGACTTCGCTAGTTCAGGAAGAGGGTGCTGAGCAGAATATTTGGACCTGACATAGAGGAATGAACAAGAAGGTAGTTTATTGATGATAATTTGAGAAATTCATACAAATATTTTAGGATTTGAGGTTCTCGTAACTATGAAGTTGTCTATGTTCTGGGGTGTAACGGCGTATAATTCTTTCAAAGTCATCAATTATTTCGGAAGAAGAAGTCACTTCCATCTTCAGGGAGATGAAAAATGAAGACGAAAGGGAAGTGCTCCTCTGAAATATCGGTTTACTTTCAACGAACTGCATGGCATATCTTACAGAGAGAGAGAATTATTCTGGACTGATTGAGGCTAGCTCTTTTTAAGGGACCCAACAGAATATGTGTTTTCCCTCACCTGAGGACGGAAATAGATCCAGTTTCCGAAACGTCGTGTTTTTCTTAGTTATCTTAAAACCACGGCGATGGATATAGTCCGAAAACCCAATATCTCGGCGTGTTATACGCCATCGTCAGAATCCTATAGTAACTACTTAAATATCAACCAGTATGTTCATGGAGTCAGTTGAAGAATTAAAAAAAATAACTGTTAAAGGACGGGCCCTTTGATACTTAATTTGAGTAACAAATATTATATAGATTGATTGAATTACTCGTAAATGAGTACTGGATCCTACTTGACCCTTACTGTCCTACTGGGATTTACGGTTGTCTGCAGGCAGAAGATTGATTTCTCCTTAGATGAGATTGAAGTACTAATCCTGACTTTTTGCAGTTCCCAATTTTCGAAAATATTCGAACTTTTCTCGCAGTTCCTATACGTTCAAAATATTACATGACATTTTAAAAACAAAAAACATTCATAATACCGCGGAAGATAAGCGACAACAAAGGCTGGGGATTCCCCATCCATTTCACCTCTACTAACATGTCGGCCGTTATCTAAGCCATTCTCTTTTGTCTTTGTTCTACTGAGGGGTGTGTCGGCAGTTTTGAATGCCTTCCTCCTGCATCTGATTTTCCCACTGACTGATTTAGGATACAGGCAATGTATCTGGCCAAAAACGGTTTAACCTGATTGAAAAGTTCAAGGTTTTCGACATCATCTCCAGACAAGTAATGAAACTGTAAGCCAAGATCTCCTCTTTTCTCACACCTTTTTATTTGTCATTTATAATTACCCTACCATTCTTACTTACCGCCACATAACTTCATAAGTCTGTTTACTATCGTAACCTACCGGAATGAACAAGAATTAAAAAGGAGATCCATGTCCTCCGATCGTTTCGTGTCGAGGACACAGTTTACATTTTGTGATAGTCATGATGTGCTTAGCTTTTCAGCTGTGCATATATATTATAAAAGAGCGCATATCGAAAGTACAGCAACCTAGAAAGTTGTTTCTCCATATTTCTTTGCAAACGTGAGTTCATTTCTAAATTAACTTGAAATGTGTTGCACGTATTTATGGTTGTGACAAATAATATGGGGTTTGGATTGGTAATTGGATTTATTGATCGTTTCTTGTACAATCACTCGTAATCACAATAAATTACAATAAATTGTCAGCCGAACCCTTCTTCCATGACTGCCTAGGACTCACTCTCCACTATTGGCTTATACTGTCCTGCTGAACATTTCTTATAATCCCTTTGCGCCGACCCCACTGAAAACACCGTCTTCTGTTGTCCGGAACGAGCGTCTACCGGTACGTTACTAGCAATGGATGCCATTATATTGTTGCGGGAATGTGTTTAATGAGCCGTTGTCTAGGGATGGGAATATTCGTAACAGTATCTATCGAATTATGTGACTGGGATATACTCCAGAAGTTGTATGACAAATTTCATTTCGTGTTTTAGTGCTCATAGTCTTCCTCAAGGTACTATCCCCATATGCGTTTTGCAGGCCTGAGGAATACCAGGGAATTTCAGAAGAAAGTTTCTATGATCCTCTGGAACGTCGGTTGATTTTAGAACGGACTACACGGCGTTGTAATCCAGAAGCTGGAACTCTTTGTAGCCACCGCCGCGAAAACCTCAAATCATGCAACTTTAGAATACTTATTCGTTGCCCAGAACAAGAGTTGAACAGGGCACGTCCAAAATACAAGACAGTAATGTCTCTTCCTCTGTCTTCGCTCGCTCGGAAGCCGGGATCGTGGATTCGAATCCCACTCAGGGCATGGATGTTTGTGTGCGTTTTTCTGTGTTTGTCTACAGGTAGAGGCCTTGCGACGAGCTGATCTCTCGCCCAAGGAGTCCTACCGTATGTGTAAGATCTAGAAAAACCGAAGAGAACGGAGTTCATTGAGGTAGGCGTAGGCCCACTGGGGCTGCAGTGCCAAGGAAAAAAAAAAGTCTCTTCCTTGCTTAGCCTGTTGTTATTATCTGTTTCTGTATCACGAATTGTCAGTTTCTCTGACCGTCCGCAATGTTAATCTTTCTCTCAAAAAGGTTTAAGTGAAATGGTCTAGTGATCTGCAGAAAATGTTGGGCGAGTTCGCTTGTTTTTCACACTTCCTGTTAATTGATTTAAAGCAGACATACCAAGACGTGCGTGTTATACTAAATAGTCAACCAAAACAGAAATTACAGATCTCAGCAAGACCTTATAACCTCTAAAACATTTGTTATTTTTTTTCCAATGTGGTTCATTTAAAAAAATATATATAAAATATTTGCCTTTATGCAGTGAAACGCCTGTAAATAAACTGGGGTTTCTAAAAGTACTAAAATATAATGCTGTGTCAGATGCAAGGACATCCAGTGTAATATATCTCAATTATATCTATATTATGTATAAATAAATATCAGACAAGTGCGAGATCCAAAATTACAAAGAACAAGTTTAGGTATTATTTTCTACTTATTTTCGAGAGAATCTTCGCAAAACATAATACTCAGCGATTCCATGTAATTATATTGTAGCAGATTTGATCAACGCGTTGCCAGGCAACAGCATTGTAAACACTGTTCAACACGTAACAATAGATGATGTTCTGCTTTCTATGTCGTCCACGCCGAGCAGCGGTGGAACAACGGTGTTATGCAACACATTTCTTAGCAACAGCTCAGTAAGCACAATTCCTCATAGGCAGTGACGTCACACAACAGTAGATAGAGGCCATGTGACGCGTCTTCTATGTGGTCCGTGCCGCGGCTATATAACGAGATTCCCAGAATAACCGAGGCAGTGGTAGAATTAGTTCAGGGGCAGTTAAGAGTCAATCTCAATCTGTAGGAGTAAGTCTAGAAGAATTCCTAGTTCCGAGGTTCCAAGTAATTGAAGACGAAATAGCAAGAAGACTTCATAGTGATTTGAAGTGATAATTTCTGTGCTGAGATCCGTTGTTAGGATACGACTAGTACCAGTAGAAACTTAGAATCCTAGTGCGTGTGCAGCAGTGAACTGGAAAGTGTGTAAATCAACGACAGATCATTATTAATTAGTAATTAAGAGAATTTGCAGCCGAAGTGCTGATAAATCTAATCATACCAATTGGAACCCGTTATTTTCGTCACTCGTAAACCCCTATACGCGACAATATGAATCAGAATTATTTTAATAGGCACGTTAACCATAAAATCACAGAACAAGCCCGTACATCAGACCACGATTTAATCTGCGTGCTAATAGGATTCAGCTGATGATGACGGATGGGTGTTGAAATACTAGTACATCACACGCATTGCAACACGTTTGTCAGTGGCCTGCTCTATAGACATGGCAATTGAAATATGTATACACAATGTGTAAGTTATCAACACTGGAGTTGAGATTTGCTTGGAATTTGTCCATGTGTATAAGGCTCAATATCTGGGAATAGCACCCTGCATTCTTTACATATCTCAGCTTTCAAAACCCGCGAGATTTGAGCTGTTTCACCGAAAGTTTTTTTCAACTCGCCTGGAACTGAATGTTTCTGGGTGTTCATTGATATACCTGTAGAATATGCTGCCTTCCAATCTGTTATTGCGATGTATATGTGTATATATATATGCAAATAGAGCTCTGTAATTTACTTAGACTAGATTACAAACCGACTTCAGGTAAGCCATTCAGATGAAATTCTGATGCAAGAGCGTGGGAAATCAATAGTTTATTTTCCTTATTTCGAAACAAATAACAATAGGCTTATGCGGTAACCATTCTCTCTGTGTATCTATATATACCTCACTATCAACTTCTGAATGGCCGAACAAGTCTTCATAAAACTTGACACGAATAACATGACAAATTGAGCCCATCACGATGGCGTACTTCATAAATCCATTCCATTTATTTGTGTGTCTATATGTTTATCCCCTTATCGTTGCTAGGCAACGGCTCTGTAATAATGTTACCGCAACAACGAATGCACTCGCAACAATACAAGAATTATAATTTTCATTTCATGCATCCTGTTATGTTATGTTATAATATACAATTTATTTATTAAAAAATTAAAACTGGCAGAGCCAAACTAGGCACTGACCTTGATGTAGTTGTGTTGTGACGGTTTTAATAAAGAAATTGAATACACGAATTGTTGGAGGCGTCATTTACTATGCGGTACCTGTCGTATCAAAGGAATATAGGCGATTCATCCTTCTCAGAAAATCTTGTATTTGAGATTTGGTGTTCTCAAGACTGTGGCAGTGCAGGGTCCTGTTTTATGAGGTATGTTGTTGTGTAATCTGTAATCGTTCGGAATGAGGTAGTTTTTGGAAGAACAGGATTCAAATCACGATTTATCCATAATTGTCATAAGAGATGGCGTGGCTGAAAGTTAGTAGCGGTCAGCTGACTTTTATTTAAACTTGATATGATGATGAGACCGCCAGCGCATTGTTGTCTAGAGTCGATAGGCCCCCTCCGCAGCCCTATCCCTAATCAGTAGGATTCTAATAGCCGCGCAGGGCCGGCGTGTCATGAAGTACAGTGTGCAACTTGATGTGTAGCAAGGAATGTTTGTAATGCTGAGGATCGGAAGTGTGTGTTAATAAAGTATGTATGGAATCTGCTTCATTGTAACACAGAATTCATTACAAACATATATATCCAGGCAAGGAAATAACTTTCCGTTCTGGTTAGTTGTGTCATTAGTTACAAATGAGAACGGCTGTCACCCCATTTCGCTCTGTATCTATGTCATAGTCCAAGTTCGAACTTTGTATCACGTCCCGGTGGAGGAATCTGGCATAACCACTAAGCAGATCCAAACGGAAAACAAATTTACAAGAATAGCTGCGACCAGAATATAAGTTCATCGACATTTCGGGGGAAACGTTCTGCTTCCACTTGCTATTTGCTTGTTTGCATACTCAACTTACTCGTCGTCCCTGAAAATGGAGATGGTATATTCCTCCGAAAAGTCAGTGAAATTCTACTCGACTATACTGCGTCATATCCCAGAAGAAAATACTCTTCAAGAATAAAAAAAAAATAGATTTTAAATTAGCTATTTAGTAACCGCAATCTATAAAATTTAGGTCATGTCCGTCCATGAGACGACAGCTCCAAGAATCGAGAGCCGTTTTAGAGTCTATGAGTTGATTGTGAGAGGCGATTAGGTATCTTCGCGTCGATAATAGAATAAGTAATGCAATGAGAAGTTAAGTCGAAATTTTCCCTGTTCTCTACAACTCTTCTTCTCTCGAATATACATTTCGTGCTCTCCGTCACAATGCACTAGCCCACTGTGGATGCGGGGTCGAATACCTCCTCCGTAGTCCTGAAAGTCCTAGGAGGCACAGAAAAGGGGACACGTGCCTGAGGGCATAACTGAACCGCCTTTTTCCTGGGCGATATAAATGCGAGGACCTGGCTCTCTCTAGGTTGCGGGAGTCTCGAATCTGAGAGTGAAAAATGTGGTCATGAGACCCGGGGGAATCAGACCTGAGAATTACTTCTCTGGCGAAAGCCAGCAGCAATTGTAAACGATAGATCAACCCTCTCACCAGAGAGGATGTTACATAAGGACTATGACAGCAAATATTCAGTTGAAAAAAAAAATGTTGGTCGTGAGTCCCAAGGGGCTTGTCGCCAAGATGAATTTATTGGCGGTAAACCGCCAATTGTACAGTAACTCTGTATCTTGACACACTGAAGTAGAAAGATACATGTAACAAAGCTAAGTAGAAGTGTCACTTATTTAACGACGACTTCAGTGTAGAGTCTAGAAAGTTCTGGTGATAGGAAGACAGGTGAATTAGAAAGGATTTGAAAGGAAACTGTCCTACCTAATCGAAATAATATTCCATCATTTGCCTTGAGAAAATGAAGAAAACTTCTATCAAGAGAACTAATGTCCCAACCAAGATTCGAACTCGACAATTCCAGTCCAGAGCTTCACCTCTAGATTGATATGGTATTGAACAAGTATTGCACAGGGAATTGGTAGTGCCACGTGCATGGTATGTAGATGTTCACACACAACAGTGAAAGTGTGCGGATATCTCGACGTTCACATCTCCACAAGGAAATGACTGACTGGATTGTTCAGTGTCTTTTCTTAGTCACTTTACACACAGTTCCTTCCAACAGAAAACAAAAGTTTCGTGTTCTGCCAGTATTCATCCACATATTATGTATGTTATTTCATGTATTTTGTTTGGGAGTATACGTACATAGTGGCACATGGTAGAGTAGTTTGTTGTGGCACTCTGCTACAAGCCGGAAAGCCCTGGGTTCGATTCCCGATGAGGTCATTGAATATTTCAATTTGCCTAATCCTTCCAGCCACACTATGGCCCTCGGATCAACTCAAGCTTCTAACAGAAATGAGTACCAGGAATCTTCCTGGGGTGTAAAGGGCGGCCGGGGCGTAAGGCTGACAACATTACCACCATCTGTGAACCGACGGTCTAGAGAAAATGCGGGAGCCTCGACCTCTTACAAGCTTATGGGCCTTCAAGGCCTGTTACAGGGATAATTTTACCTTATCTTACATCATTTTAAAATAATTTCTTTCGATTTCTTTAATATTCCTTGATATTTTATGTGTACTTATTTATAATTTAATTAACGATGCTGTCAGTAGATCAGAATTCATAATGTGGAACAACAGGATAATTATTGAATCGTAACGGATGTGGAAGGAAGCTGTCGTGACTTAGTTTCAAGTAATATCCCGGACTTTGGAGGGACCAGAGAGAAACACGAATGATCTCGAACAGGAAAGTTGGTTTCCGGGCGGGGTTCTTAACTTCCTGAATATGGACTAGAAGCGCTGCCCACCCAGCGACCAAAACAAGATCATTATTGCATATAGGCTTACTATATTTATGTTCAATCATAAGTCATTTTTCCTTGTCTCTCTACAAGCACTCGTAAAATCGTAATGATGATGCGTGAAATTCTGATAACAAAATCTGCCTGTATGTTACCCTACTGGTTGGTTGGAAGTGTAGCTAATTCTGCTGGTATAAAGATCTACCACTAGACGTCTCTTTCCCCTTAATCTGTCGTCATTTCATGAAAAATGCCTGCTTAGAATAGCTTAATAACTGTATTCTCTATATTTCTTTTTACTATTGGATTTTGTGGCGTTATGATTGAATTCTGAGTAGACGAACCCGAAGTATTTCATAAATTCGAAAAGCGCTCATTCATTTCTTCATGTCTGAGCATTCCAGCAATCTCTCTTTAATTAGCAGCGCCCACATTTCGCGACTGATATCAATGAAACTCGACATTGTACATCTATTCTAAATGGTGTTGAACTATTTTGATTTCAGCTTGCCCCTACTTTGTTTCAACTTAATGGCCATTTTATCTTAAGGCTAAACTAAATATTTACATAAGTATCCTGAATAAGTTAACATATTCTGATGAAACTTGTACAATCACAGTTAATATTTGTAAGGTACATATTCATTCAATTTGAGCTCCACATTTCCGCCAAGAATTGAAACTAATTTTGCAATTATACACGCAACATTTTGTGTATCCCTTTTTCGAATACAATACAAGTAACAACTTGTTAAATAAAGTCTGCAATACCACCATACCAACAGAACTATCCTATTCTATTATATATTTAATGTCAAATGGCAGGCTACACTTCTATGTGAATTGTCAGCCTTCTCAACTTGTGGAAATGTGTTAAATTTCAGCAGACATTTGAAGAGTAGTGTCTGTCCGCAAGCCCCTTGAGGCAGTTACCAAACAGGGACCTACTACGAGAGCAATATTAGGGCTATAGATGACCGAGACAAACTTATGCACTACTTCGTACGTTCATATGAGTTACTACAAGTGACCTATGCACTATTTGCACAATCATATTGAAGCGAATGGGAGGCAATGATCTTCTACACGTAAAAATATTACACATCAACGACTGCTCAATTGATTTGGCCAGACTTCATATTGGGATTTAAGTAGATTTTGGTCGATATTATTTCCGTATATTTAGGATGAATATACAAACAAACAAACTCCTTGGCCTGTAGTCCACAAGCGAACTATACCGACCGAGCAACTGCCGCTTGTCGGCGAAGTTAGTGCAAATTTTGCGGTGTTATATGGTTAGCGCAACGGATCCCCACGGCCGATAATCTCGGTTTTCTAGACCGGAGCCGCTATTTCCTTTAAATAGCTCCTCAATTATCTTAATGAGGCTAATTGGACCCACTACTTCTCAGAAAAAATTGGTAGCGCCTGGAATCGAACCCGGGCCTCTGGATCTGTAGCCAGGAACTCAGAGTCGGTCGTAATGAATAGAAGTAGCACTTTAAATTAACTTTTAACTTAAATTTGCTGCAATAAGGAACACGTTGCAGGATACACGGTTCTCATCAGAATCTGCAACATCTATCAAAATTCTTTCTGATATGAGGGAATATGATTAATGCTTCTATGCGGAATTATGTCTGTAATATTGATTAACTCTGTCAAAATGTAATTTATGAGTTCTTAGCAGAATAGCGTCCGGATTGTTAATTAGTTCTGTCGACAATATATTTATACACAATCCTACATTACAATGCATTAGACCAGAATGCTAATATTTTAAGTATAAAATAAACACAGGGTATGCATATGAAATGTATACCAATTTGCTGTAACATTGCTCATGAACTAAAAGGCATAGAAATGAAGTATAAACTTACTTGAGCAGGTTATACGATCAAGATTTTGTGAGCCACAGTTCACAGCTATACAATGAGCGTATCTTGAGCGGCCCTGCAAAGGTTTTATCCGTATCTGCATTTCAGTACATACGTTGTTGAGCAAATCGAGTGTAATTTTAGTCACTGACGCTCTTAACGTCCCTGCAAATTCTGACAAAGCGGTATCCAATTGTGGCACGTGCACATCATTCTCGATATAATATCATAAGAAGAAAATATTAATTGCAATAAAGTCAGGCGATCGAGGTGATCAATCGTTAGGCCGTCCCTTGCCAGTACACTTCTCTGGAAACTTGTAAGTTTAGGAAATGCGGTAGTGTTCAGTCTTCTTGAAACAACATGTCTACTTGCAAAATAGGCTTAAGGAATACCTCCAAGATATCTGAGGATACTATACCAGCCGTAATTCTTTCGGGAAGGTAGAAGGCATGAACACCTTTGTTTTGATAGAACACAAAACTCGTTCAACTTTGGTCTGTCTCTCGTATGATAATTTATTTCTTCAGTTTTCTTGCTCCTCCAAATTCTCAGATTATTATGACTAATATTTCCAGATAAGTGGAGTAGGGATTTATCATTGAAGACAATTTTAGATGTAAAAGTTTCATCCGCAAATCCAGAAAGAATATCACACTAAATTTTATAGCCAACTTCTTTGCCTTGGGCAATTTTATATTTCAAGAGTTTTAATCTGTAACTTTTATATCTCAAACGATGCCGTAGATTTTTATACCCTGTTGTGTGAGACATGTTTAATTATCGGGCAGCTCGCCTGGTTGACTTGCCTGACTACGGATGAAAAACACTCGAAATTCATCCACCTGAGCTTCAGTGACTTTCCGTTTACCGAGGCTTCGCCATGTATCCAGTTTGATTAAATAATTTATACCGACTGTAAATCAACAATTTTATCAGAGGTTTCCTTCCAACACTGTACGAAACGTCTGTTGCACTGAAACAGATGATGTAAACTCGTAGCACCACACTACGATTTCAGGTTTCCTGCTTTAGACGACATTTTTACAGCTGTGAATGTAGCGCTTCAGGTGGATAAATTTGGAAGCTCGAGTAGAATGAATTAATATCTTTAATAATATAACCTACTCAAATACGTTTAATTTTCATTCTTATGACTTTCAGCTCATGAGCAATTAGAATAAGATAGTGTACATTCCATGTGTACACACTGTATACATGACAAGTGAATTACAGATTAACGTATAAAACATTTGTATTAACAGTAATGGTGTCTTGGCTTTCGAAATGCGTGTTAAACCAATTTCATCCTACCATGAAGTTTTAATGTAGAATTGATATTAGTAAAATCACCCTTAACTCTTGTAATACTGCTCGCAAAAAAAAAAGACATATTTACCATGGCAGCGTTTGTCTTGCGACTTCTTCCAGCATTAAAAATGAGAAAAGTGAAAAGAACATCGATTTCAGCTGTTTTTCAAGAAGTGGGAAAGAGTTGTAAACCGCTGTCAAGGCTGGGAAGGCAAGCAACAGACACGGTTCACATTATAAGGCAACACATTCAGTTACATATACGACAGCCCTAAGTGCTTCATCTGCATTGTCTGAAATTATTCTAAGGGAAAAGAGACACAATCTCAGCTCCTGTCAGTTCGTTCATATGATTTTTAACCTGCTGTGCCACAAAGTATGATTCATATAACTCCTTAAATGCTTTACAGTGTTACTTTTCCCAATCAAAATATTTTTTTTCAGAATCAGTTTTAAATCGCTGCTTGTGAAAACACACATTTCTGTAGCTACCGGCGATGAATTTTTTAAACGTTCACATTTGATGATAAATTTTGCTTTTCATATCAGTGATAAAAAATTGCGGTCAGAGAGGCAAATCTAATATATAAATTATGCTATTATGTTCTTAGTAAGCAAATTGAATTGGCCGCGCGATAGCTCAAGCGGTTAGTAGCTGGCTTCCCACCGTGGCGGCCCGGGTTCGATCCCGGGTCTGGTCAAGTGGGATTTGTGGTGGACAAAGTGGTGCTGGGGCACCCTGCCAATATTCATTCCACCAGTTGCTCCACAATCACCCTCACCAATCATCTGGGGCTGGTACAATAGGCCAGAAGTGGCCGCAGTACAAGGGACTCAGTCCCACCCCACTAGCATTAAAAAAAAGAGTAAATTGACCGCGTTTAATATGTGTCTGCTCAGATTATATAACATATGAAACTCCAAGTACAGAAATTTTGAATTTTCTGAGCTTCAGTTCACTCTCCTGTTGAATTTCACTTCCTAATTGATATAACTACTGAAACGTGTTTTTCGAGAGTCACACCTTGACACCGTCATTGTCAACTGCAGCTTTTGGTATTTGTGTCGAAAGTTACAGTTTCACATTACTTCAAGGATATCGACTAGTGTGGCGTTTTGCAAACTTCTCCTTAATTTTTCCAGCCGGATTTTCAAGCAATACCTTTACACATAACTAAGAATTTCCAATTCGGCTGGCCATAAGTATTTCCCCGTTTCATTTATATCCAGAAATACTTAAACTGAAATAGCACATTGACAATATTTAGGTCGATGGCAGACGGGAGCCTGACAGGTCTCTCTCTATTCCACATTGCAACCAGTACATCGACCCACCTCACTTTGATATAAGTAATGTAATGAATCCTTTTTCACCAACGATTTTCCTTGTTTAGTCTAGCTTAATGTAGCCAGACAGCAAGCACCTCTTGCGGAGTGTCCACAACTAGACTGTTCCTTGACGATACGTACTTTAATGTCTTCAGGATATACCTTATCATGGATTTGAGATTAATGTTATTTTATAGGCCAGTGATTCCCCTACTTCTCACTCTGAAGCTCCCTGTATGTGAGAACCCAGAACCGATGAGATTTACATAAAAGTCACTTAGCAGTTTAAGAAATAATTACTGATAAATCTAAATGATACCCACATGCTCACGCTGGTTCATCGCTCACGGATTTTTCTACCCTGAAGATGGAGACGATACGTTCCTCCGAAACGTCGGTTTACACTAGGTCTACCAGGCGCCACATCCGAGATGATGGCATTCTTCATAGGACAATTAAATTCTATGTATTTTTGATATCGACTAAATTTTTAACTCCGAATGTGAGATGTATAGTGAACTGTTTCTGTGCAAGCGTTCACTTGTCTTTTATGAATTTACGCATGTATTAACACTCTCAGTGAATATGTAATGTCTGCATGCATGTTGGTTGTAAAGGAAGTAGACCCATGGTAATGAAAAGACATTCCGATTAAGTTTAGAAGCTGGCCGCGCCACTGCTCAAGCGGTTAGTCGCTGGTTTCCCACTGCGGCGGCCTGGGTTCGAAACCGGAACTGGTCAAATGGGATTTGTGGCGGGAAAAGTGGCGCTGGGGCAGGTTGTCTCCGAGTACTTCGGTTTCCCCTGCCAATCTTCATTCCACCAAATTATCCATAATCATAATCACCCGGGGCGAGTACAATAGGCCAATCAGCGGCCGACGTGCCGAGTGGACCCAGATGGACTCCACCACCCCCCACTATGCGAATTTCAAATTTTAATTTAAAGTTTCGAACCTGGGGGTTATGACCGTGCTTTTCTTGTTTCCCTTTTTCTCCGGTTCAGTGCGAAAACAGAATCTTATAATGGCACTGATCTTTTCCAAACCATACAGAAAAATACCTCAAGATCTATATAAATTTTAACATCATCTTGAGCCTCAGGGCAGAATACAGAAACACTTAACTAGAGAGCAGAGCGGTACGAGCCATATGTGGTTTCGAAGTCAGCATTCCACACGAAACTCAGCAAACCCGGCAGCCAGTCAAAGCAGCTGAAACGGTTCACCGCGAATAACATGAGGATCCTTCGGAACCTGCAGTCGATTCTTGGTTACGTAAATGTTTTAAATCTTGATTCTGACGGGATTCTGGGTACGGGAGAAAAAGAAGGAGACTCCGTGCCTTAAGTGATTCCCGTGCTTAACTCGAACCCATTTGTCACCTAGTTGTAATTTCTTCACTTGTCTTGCGATAGTGCAAAGAGATTATCCAAAGGGTAATACGTCTGACTGTTATCCAGGCGATTCTCGGTTCGAGACTCAGCCAGAAAATTCCTTCTCGTATTTCCTCAACCCCTCCAGGAAATGATTTAGAAGATTCATATCGTTAGTTGTCCTTATCGGATTGGCATAGGGGTTCGAATCTTGACGGCCGCGACAGCGGCTATTCTGAGAGGTTCGCGCGTGTTTCCTCAGTCACATAAAGCAACTAACAAGACAATACCTCAATTAGGTCACAACCGCTTCTTTCCAAACCGTTTCTAACTCAGTAATCATTCTATCATCTTACGCTGTACACTCTCTGTATTAACAGCGTCGTTAAATAACCACGTAGAAACACGAAATTGTGAACGTGGCATAAGCAATTTAGGGACGAGGTAAATTTTAAAACGTATAACAATTCCTGTAACAGGCCGTGGATGCCCATAGGGTTGTGAGACGTCAGTGCTCCCACATTGTCTATACAACAGGCTAACAGATGGCGGTGAGGTTGTCAGGTTTAAACGTCGGCCGCCCATTACCCCCAGGAAGATTCCTAGTACTCATTTATCTTACAGACTGAGTCGACCCCAGGGCCAAATTGCGTCTGGAAGGATTAGGTCAATTGAAAAATCCAATGGCCAAATAAATCTGTCGCGATGCTGAACAGGAAAACTAAGAAGTCCCCACTGTTTCTCCTCTACAACCCTTAAATCAACATAATTGCAACAGTAACTTTACTTTCATCCACGGGGCTCTTAGCCCAGATACTTGGAAAGTCCTCCTTTCTCCTTGCTGATATGGCAGCGCTGTGGCACGTGTCATTCCCTGACATACTGCGCAGTTGCCACTCCAAGGGAAGTTGCGTTCTGCACATATTACTTTGAAATCATATCACCAGTTCTGGGGCGGGAGGGGCTAATTGTGCAGCAGAATTTGTGACTATGTTCCTCTCTTTACAATAGCTTCTTTCATTTCTCTGCTCTCTGCTGCTTCTACTATACAGCTCAGTTTCATCTCAGGGAGAGAGTAGCAGATTCTTCTCTCATACGACGTGTACACCGTGTAGCATTCCCTCAGAGTGTCACTAATTTTCTTTGCCGAAAGCCAATTGGGTACGAGTCTGTGGCAGTTTCTTCCTCCTGCAACATCTGAGTTGGAAAATGGGAGGCGACTTAATGTACTTTATTTAGAAGTTCGTTTCTGCGTTTTATTTGCAATAAGTGCATTAAAGATGCGCATAATGTGGACATCATATCTGTTCACATCTCTTCAACGCAGAATCTTGATTTATTCTAAAAAAAAAAAGGTTGTGTTCATAGTTTGAATTTTCGATTGTCGGCACTTTCATTTTCCTGCCTAAGGGTCACAAGAAGCCAGATTTAAGCGAGGAATGAAGTTGAGACGACCGGATGTGCGTGAGTCGGATAGTAGCTGCAGCGAGAGATCGATATACCAGGAGCGGGCCGGGCGGGCGGGTGGATGCTCCACAGCCCTCCGCTGTCCCGGCGCGGCCGCTACTGTTCACTCGTACATCCGCCGTGCTGTATGCTGCCCGCGCGTAGTGATCTGCTGCTGCCGCGACAGAGCTCAAGTTCAGTGAGTGTCACCTGACTGGTACACCTTACCATCTCATGGAACCATCAGTTGAATGGCGGGTGGGCAGTGGAACTACCGCGTTTAACCGTACGTGAAATCGTGTACTTGACCAAGTGTGTAAAATGGTGAATGTATCAGTGATTTGTTGGATTGAAAACTTCTACAATAAGAATTGCTATAATTATTTAGTTTAAAATGGAATATACTAGGAAGGAGCTAACCGACATCCCAGGTCATGTGACGTCGCAGAGGTCAAGACAGGCTACGGTAAGTACAGGACAAGGTCAAGGTCATTTAAGCTTCTACCATAGTTCCCCTGAATACGACTTACTTACGTTACAACTTTATATAAACGTTTGGCTTTTGGAGGGTAGATTTTATTAATTGTATGCACTGTACGTGTATGTTTACATCGCTGTAAAAATAATGTCTTGTTTGATTCGTATGGATGTGACTATTTCGGAAGCCGTAGTTATAACGTATTACGCGCAAGAAGAAGCGTCTCATATGTGAATAGCTTTATCATCTTCCACACAGCAACAAAGACACGCATCTTGCTTCCGCATCACGTGAAGACGTGTAGACGTGCAGGCGCTTTGTGCGGCTTCACGCTAGGCCCCTGGAGTCAATAGAGTGAACGCTATGCTCTGTGGCGTTCACGAGTTCTGTGACATCTTTATTGTTTATTATTCTTAGTGGGGTAAGACAGTCAAATTGATACTACGACCTGTACTGGCCTATTTTACCAGCCCCAGATGAAAGATGGTGGTGATTGTGGAGCAACTGGTGGAATAAAGATTGGCAGGGGAAACCGAAGTACTCCGAGGAAACCTGCCCCACAAGTCCCACATGACCAGACCCGGTCTCGAATCCGGGACCCCGCGGTGGAAAGTCAGCGACTAACCACCTGAGTTATGGCGCAGCCTCTGTGACATCTCACTATCAAGTTACACAGCCGGAGACATTTGACCCTCAGGGCTACCCAGACACTACCGTGATTCGTTCCGACTGGTCTTGTGTTATGGCTGTGTGTCTGTTTCTTCTGTGCCTCAGTTTGCACCGACTCTGACTGCAGAACTGCAGACGTGATGTGCGCAGCATCCATATTCTGTATTCATTTTTCGGATATACTTTCAGGATTGTACAGCCTCTGTTTTGTCAGAAACTTCATGATATATCATTTGGTTAGTTAACGAAGGTTTATCTAATTCGAATGTCGGTGAGATAAAAAATATTACTGTGAATGATGAGAAAGGTGAATCAGTAAGGGGGTGATCTGACCTATTTTGTCATATTTTTCCGACATGAGCGAAACCAAGACACATACATACGAGATATTGAATTTTCATGGGGATATCTTGACATGACCCCCAGCTTTCGAGAACGTAACTAGATTATTATTTGTGTTTTGATATTTCATGAAATAATGTGTCATATATCACGAACTAATGAGACTAAGTGTTTGGTCGGGCTGCGCCATAGCTCAAGCGGTGAGTCGCTGGCTTCCCACCGCTGCGTTCCGTGTTCGATCCCGGGTCTGGTCAAGTGGGATTTGTGGTGGACAAAGTGGCGCTGGGGTGGGTTTTCTCCGAGTACTTCGGTTTCACCTGCCAATCTTCATTCCAATAAAGCAAGTGCAATAGGCTAATCAGTGGCCGCCGTGCCCAATGGACCCAGTTGGACTCCATCCCCCACTAAGAGAATTAAAGAAAAATGTTTGGTCAAATATGGGAGAGGCGGTGAGTTGAAAGCCCAGTGCATTTGACCCACGTTTACGTTAAAGCAATCTCCAAATATAACTATGCTGACTGCAAAGGAATGAAGATTACACTTCTTCGTGTATTGAACAATTACTTATTTACACTAGTAACTGTATATAAGTACCGCTTATTTTAACACTTAAAGCCCTGCAGTTCTTCCCGCTAAATGTGTTTATATATTTCGCTTGATTATCAGAATTCGCAACGATTTTTTTTTCAGAAATTAGTATGAACTGATTTATTTTTTTTATGTGAAGAAGAAACTAAATTGTTAAGCATTTTTCAGACGAACTTTTTGGAAAACAGTAATATTTCATGCAAAATCGGATTACTCCAAAGGAGTAACAATATTACCATAAATAGACAGCTTGAAGTAGCTGACTGAGGTGTTGATTTTTGAAAGCATTGAAAAAAATACGAATATAAGAAAATCTAAATACAAATTTTGCGTGTCTTTCATGTCAAAATACCAATTCGTACAGTATGTCAAATGATACCTCAAAAGTGACATTGCGAATGGCAAACTTCTCATTACAAAAGCATTTCTCCAATGAAACATGTATATAGTTTAAGAATTAGGCATACACTTGCGGAAACTCTTACGAAACTAGTTAAAATATTATTTTTACAGCTTCCAGTAAAAGTAAGTAAAAAGTTAAAGTAAAGCTATCTGTGTAACAGACCGTGAAGGCCCATAGGGTTGTGAGACGTTGAGGGTCCCACATTAGCTAGACAATCGGCTCAAAAATGGCGGTAAGGTTGTCAGCCTTAAGGCGCGTCCACATTACTCGTGCTCTTGCGTCGGAAGCTTACTGTTGCCGGAAAATTAGGATCTGGAGCTGATATCTGTTGTGAAGAAATGCGAAGACTTTGTATGCAAACCAGTTTGGGCGTCCACTTCGTCAGCTCCGGATCCTGATTTTCCGGCAGCAGTAAGCTTCTGACGCACGAGCACGAGTAATGTGGACGGGCCGGCCGCGCTTTACTCCCCAGGAAAATTATTTAGTTAATTCCTGGTACTCATTTCTGTTAGAGGCTGAGTCGACCCTATGGCCATAGTGCGGCTGGAAGGATCAGGTCAATTGAAAATAATCCACTGACCTCATCGGAACTTGAACCCGCGACCTTCCGGCTCGTAGCATAGCCCCCGAACCAACTACGCTATCGCGTGCCCCCTTACCGCTTACAGTTCAAAATTAAAACAAAATTGTGTTTCATATGAGATTATGAAACCGGTTACTGGCAAAAGGGTATATTTATGTAGTTTAGTACGTCTCTTTAATGTTGAAATGGTAATTGTGGTAACTTTGTCGTCACAGGACGTACCTTTATGTATTGCAGTAACTGTATTGGTTATACTAATATGCAGAACATGCAAGGAATTTATGAATATGTTTGTATTTGCACTTATCCTGTGACAAAACATATTAGCATATACAATACATGTTACTTCTACTGTTAGTAGGAGAAAGTCCTGTGACCGCGAAAAAATCTCTCTTGATGTTTTTATAGATTTGCAAAGTTTCAACATCCTTGAATAACATAAAGTATTTTTTTAATACCGTTTGTATGGATGAATTGATGTGTGTATGTATTATGTATGTGCTGCTCCCTGGCGCCTGAACAGTTAGGCATATTCCATTCATAGAATTACTGGGGCTTTGGACTTTTACCATCGTCCGGAATTCTAGGTAATAGAGGACAAGACGTTTCGGAAACTGGATCTGTTACGGTCTTCAGGTGAGAAAGGAAGACACCTACTCAGTTGGGCCCGTTAGAAAGAGCTACTCTCAATCACTGGACTAGCTATTTCTAACGGGCCCAACTGAGTAGGTCTATCCTGCCCCATCCACCTGAGGACGGAGACAGATCCAGTTTCCGAAACGTTTTGGTTTTTTGTCTTATATATACCAGACGATGGGTAGAGTCCAAAAGAAGCCTAATAGTTCTGTACAGCGTACACCATCGTCAGAATCCTTTCAACTCTATTAGCTATTTAATCGCTTGAGACCAGGCTAATTCGGCGGGAGAAATGCACAATGAACATTTTGACAAAGCACGCACATGCGTGGAACTAGGGTAGAAAATGAGGTAAAAATTGTGCCAAAAACCTATCCATTGGTGCTTATGTACTTGGTTTTGTTGGTTATGTTTGTAGCACAAATTTCTACCTCCTTTTCTATCCTAGTGCGTGCTTTATCAAAATGTCCATGCGTATTTTCTTGTTATCTCCTACCGAATTAGCCTGGTCTCAAGCGATTAAATAGCCATGTAAAATCTGACAGGGGTTATCCAGTGATTGAGAATAGATCTTTCTAAGGGACCCAATTGAGTAGGTGTCTTCTCACCCCTTCGCCTGAGGACGGAAACAGATCCACTTTCGGAAACGTCGTGATTTCTATTCTCTGGAATACCAGACGATGTAAAAGGCCCCAAAACCCAGAAATTCTATATGAACATTCTAACTCCATAAACCCTGACCCTTAACAGACGCACCGAAACAGAAAATTGTGATTTTACCTAAAAAAAGTTCAGAAGATTTTGATTAAATGTCATTAGTTTATGAAGACAATCGGCTGTAATAAAACGGCATGAATGATATCTTCAGGAACATGACGCTCCCCCGCCCCCTAGCGGCTCAAACAGCAAATATCAGTTTTCTTGAGAGCTACTTGGCCGAACCTGATTCAGTTTTAATCTTCTATAGAGGCAATTGGCCCACGCAAACAAACGTCAGTGGGTTGGAACAGCAGGTCCTCGGCTAGGGTCTGATTCTCAGAATTTATTTTTCTCAAAATCCATAACTGTTTTAGTTAAATATCACGAATCTGTAGTATTGGTAGTCCTAAAGAACCCCGTTAATTTCAGTAACACAAATAATATTTATTTCAGAATAGTAAAAGACTGTGATCCGCCATATTATGCGAGAATGTATGTGCAACACTCGTGTCTTTGCATTGATTTTTGAAATTTTTGCCCGCCCTTGTCAGTAATATCATTACTGTGGTTGATTCGCTTAATGGGGGGTGGAGTCCAACTGGGTCCACTCGGCACGGCGTCCACTGATTGGCTTATTGTAGCGTGCCCCGGGTGATTATGATGATGGAGAATTTGGTGGAATGAAGATTGGCAGGGGAAACCGAAGTACTCGGAGAAAACCCGCCCCAGCGCCATTTTGTCCACCACAAATCCCACTTGACTAGACCCGGGATCGAATCCTGAAGTTTTCTGATTCTCGAGTTGATGTGGGGCAGCAGATCTGGGATATCTTTTGGGGGATATCCACATGAATTCTGAAGCAGATCTTATGAACTTGACACCGAGAACATCCGCTTAGACTATAATGTTTCTGACTTGTGTTCGAAAGATAGGCATTTCGAAGTTCCATCCAGATACAAATTGTACTGTCTGGGGTTTCTGTAATTTTCCCATTTAACCCCACCCCCGCCCATAGGTAAGTGCCGGGATGATTGATTAGAAAATGACCAGCTCCTTCAAAATCTTTCAAAATGACTATTCTCATACCATCCTACCATTTGACGCAGTATAATCCGGCCTCCTGATAGCGTTGTTAAATGTATGTATTCATTATTCTGCAACTCAGTGGCCTGTGGCTGGAGTGTAAATGTATAGAAATAAGTCATTATTCTTACCCCATGCCTCTTATATTTCTTAGCTTTGGCAACGTTTTTTCAGCTGCATGGGTTATATAACATCGAATGAAAAGATGACTATCACGGAAATATTTGGCAGGAAGTGGCCTGGCCTATACGAGTATGAATACTATCCTAGCATCTGCCTGGAAAGGTTACCTAAAACTGAATTATACAGAATAGTATATCAGAATAGTCGGTTTCCGGGCCGAGAATGGATTCCGAGACCTGCAGAATATGAACCGGAATTTTGGATGTGTTTGGTGTTTCTTCGAGAGCCGGGGTAGCGTAGTCGGTATAGCGACTGGTTATGGGCTGGACGACGGAGGGGTCGGAGTTCAAGTCCCGATAGGGCCAGGAATTTCCTCTTCTGCATGCTGTCCAGACAGGCTCTGGGGCCCACTCAACCTCTTATTCATTGGGTACCAGGGTTAAAGTGGCAGGGGCGTGAAGCTGACCACTCACCTCCAACTAGTGCTGAGATCAAGAAAATGTTGATCTATACATCCAGTCACCAATGGTTCCTCATTGCGTAGTGCTTAATTAGTTAAGCACAGAGACAACTTTACCTCTGGTGTTTCTTCATAACGCAGGACCAAAAGGAAAGTGAATTTGCACATCACAGTTAGGTACCACAAACGTAAATACATGGATGTTATATTAGCATTCAAAATTTTCCTGCGCTCTTTTCATTCGGCAGTTTACACTGCTGAAGCGACTAAATCAGCGGTAAATTAAAAGCCTGTGACCTTCGGTCTGTTCCGTGAAAATGTAAAAAATGAAATGCATTCATTACTATATCATAGCAGCTGGCAATTCTGAGGTTTGATTTTTCTTTAACGATATTCGGAGGCTACTTAAGATCTCGTCCTCCTCTGCTCCTACATGCAGCGGTACCGTGAAACCGAACAGTATGGTCTGCAGGCAGTTCCTGCTGTTCTCAGACGGGACATCGTCAGTTCTACGATGTTTACGTCAGCAGTGACAGTGAATATGACTTCCCCTGATTCATCTTTAATGCTATTCCATTAACCTCTGCACTAGCAGTCCTATATTATTATTATTATTATTATTATTATGCTAAGTATAATTCGCATTATCACCTTTAATTATTCAACCCTTGGATGCATGTTCATATTATACTTTACTTTAGTTAGATCCAAGATTAAATACGCTTCAACAGTTTGGAATTCCATTACGTCAACTGATGCAAACAAACTAGAACTCATTCAGCAGAAATTTACGGCTCTCTGTTTTAAACGTTTTTTTCTTCAAGCAGATTACTGTTACGATATTGCTTTAGAACAACTGAAATTGCACGCCTTGCAAAAGAGGAGATATCACCTTGATGCGCTCTTCCTTATTCAAGTTTATCGTGGTTCTGTACTTTGCCCTTCTGCTTTGGAAATTGTTGCCCTTCGGGTCCCTGTTCGATATATCCGAGACTTTCCTATGTTCAATGTCTGTTCTGTTAGTAAAAATTGCCCCTCTGCTAGATGTGCTTCTGCTGCTTATGTTGTTTTTTAGTGACGTTGACGTCTTTGGGCCAAAAACTCTGTTGAAACATATGTTATACTGAATTAATTAAACTATTATCATTATTTTTATTAATTTCGTTATTATTGTATGATGCTCTATTTGAAACTCAAATTCTCACATTGTGGCTTTGTCTGTGTATGTTTGCTTCTGTATCTTTATTCATGCTCACTGTGTCATTAATGTAGAGTATCATATTTTGTATTTTGTTTTTTTTTAATTATTTTTGTGTACGAGTATTTCTCTCTATTCGTGCTAGCTTTGTAATTGGCCTCTGTGCTGTTAAGTTTGCACGTAAATAAACACGAACTGAATTGAATTATTTAACTACAAATGGGTTTTCAATCGATGGCAGTGGTACCACAATAAGACAACAGACAAATAACATAATATAATAATATAAATAATACAAATAATATAATAATAAGCATTTAAATACAGTAATGAACCCAAAATTAAAAATAATTATTTTTAAGGAAATAAGGCAAGGATCCTGAATTCAAATTAATCATCAGTATCACGTGTGATCGGAACCATTATGTCAGCCTTAGGAATTGTGGGGTAATATCACTCGCTGAAACTGGCAGTTTTAGACAACTCGAGACTAAGATACGCATTACTTAAGTTACAGATGAGAAATTGTTCCCTGAAAGAGAGACTTGGTTTTATTCGCAACTTATCATCTCAACTCGGACTGGTTCCATGAGCCTGCCGTTTGATTTGAATTGTATAATCCTATTTCCTTTTCGGTCTTCGAAGTGTCTTTCTTCCAGAACACTTTCCCAGAGAAAGTTCTTTATGTATCCCTTCCTAGTCACAAACCTTCTTCATCAAACCATTCAGGTTTCACTTCCATAGCAATGCTAGTTGGTCTCTGTAAGGTGTCCTTAAATGCCTAATTTATCCTATTTGCGTCCTAATAATTTGCTGAACAATTGTTCCTCTTTGGTATGCTAGTTAGAGGTTTGAAGCAAAGCCATAAATAACAGTAGTATTAATCATTATTAATCAAGCTTCATATGAAATGGGACAAGATTCATTTTCTCTGAGTTCCTTTACTACAAGGATATTATAATATGACTAATTTCACGGGCGTATTATTGTTACACAACTTTGGACTCGTAAAGCAGAGAGCGTTAAGAAAGAGAAAGTTGCATGTCTTGTAATAATACGTATTCTTGGCTGAAGTTGAATTTTCTGTGGTTTTATACACGAGAGATGAGCTCTGAACCAGTTCAAACATAGTTCATTATACATGTAAGGGAATGTTCTACCTTGTGATCTTCAGGAAATTCTGGTACTTTCTGTAGGAAGAGACTAATTTTCGTCAGTGGCTTTAATGGAAAGGAATCTAGTTCGAATACCGGGAAATCTTTCAGAAGTTCCGATATTATGTTATCACAGGGGGAAATGTTCATTACAGATTGTTTTAGGTTCGTGGTCAGTGTTAGTCATGTATTGGGAAGGCATCTGGTTCGTATACTGGAATGTATTTAAGAAGTCATGATAATGCCTCACTATATATATTTTCACGTGTTGGGTAAATGTCACGCGACAAGTAACTTCACGCCGTATTGGATATAGCGAATTTATTTTACATTCGCTCCACACTTACACAATTCACAGTTATAAAATCTTAATCTTATACAATTCACTGTCTCAATTGCTGTTCAACTACATCTCGGCGAATCCATTCAACTGTCTCCGGCGGCGGCTAGCCTCCAACTGTCTGGTTACTCACTACTCACTAACTAATCACTCACTACTAACTGAATAGTGTTCGCTGCTCCTTATTTAGCCTCGGCACGGACAACACAGAAAACAGTTACGTAATAAGTACCGCTGTTGCCTGACGCCGTGTTTACAGGTTGCCTAGCAACACGGTCGAAATTTGTTTACGGCTGGGTAGTAACCACAGTATTCCTTGTTACGTCACCGCGGCAAAGGGGTGCCTGGCGCAGCCCCTCCTCTGCCCCGTCCCCGGGGGGGGGGGGTGTTTACCGAGCGTTGCGTACTGGTGGAAGAGTGGGGGTATGTGACGTCACTCAAGGAAACGCAGAGTTCACGTGACCCTCACTTTCCGTTGCTACATCCACGTCACACTGCTCCCTTCTAAAGGTTTTCGTCCCGAACAGCCTAACGGTACATCTCCGTTCCTTTTTCTTCCCGTTGCTGTGCTCTCCAACCGCTACATCCGCTCCTTCTCTAAGACCAGCTCGTCTCGAGCGGTTTCCTGCTAACGTGCCGGAAGATCCAGTTGTATCACGTTCAGTCTGTCCTCATTCATGAGGGGAGGCCGGTGTTTCTACATTACCGGTTCCTCCTCTATCCGTTGTTTTCTTTTCCGTTTCGGAGGAGGTCGACCCCTCCATAGTGTCCAATCCTTGATCATGTCTTTCTTGAGAAGTTCTCTTTGTCGACGTAATAGCTCTTGCAGTGTGGTTCGCACTTGCTGACGTCGTCGTTCCTCCTGGTCTTCCCGCCCCTTGCTGGTACGAGACCGTGGCGCAACAGTGCCCACTGCTGGTTTCTCTACGCTGCTACGGGCACCCCGCAATGGCTGAGACTCGTCATAAGGCTGCTTGCAGAGACGGTATAGACAATTGTCGACGGCCAATTCCTTNCGCCTTTTCTTCTTCGGTTCTCCAACCGGCATTACTTCGGCGTCTTCTACGGGGACCTCTTCTTGTTGTGTCGCCTCATGTTTCGTGTCCACTGAGGCCGGCATTTCCTCTTCTAGACGCGCCTCCGTCGTTTCTCGGCAGGCCGTCGTCTCTTCCTCTATCGGATTTAAATGCGGGCACCATATCCTTGTGGAGGGTGTCCATCATTGTCATCATCATTTCCTTCTGTTTTCTTCGCTCGGCCTGTCTGTCAGCCTCCAATCTGGCCAACAATTCCTTGAGACCGATCTCCGCCTTTTCTTGATAGGCGTCTAATTTTGCCTCTGCCTTCGCCTGGTTGGCGTGTAATTTTGCCAGCATGTCGATTATTTGCTGCATATCTAGTTTCTCCATTTCGTATCAGTATAATTCGTTGAGGCGTGTTCAAGTTCGTAAACAATTCTGACACCAAATTGTCACGTGTTAGATGTGTCACGCGACTATATATATATAT